>NW_026617488.1:0-16985 GCF_000801105.2 Raphanus sativus | reverse complement strand
TGGGAGTGCCATGACCTCTGCATCAGTGTATGCTGTACACCAAGGGCCCAATCTAGATGAGATCATCACAAAGTCTGACTTAAGTGCTTTCATCAAGGCCTTAAAAGAATCTGGTATACCTAAAACTCTTGGTACTTCTCTTAGTGCATCTCACACTGTTGGTAGTTCTATGAGTGTTTTTAAAAACTGCTAAACCTCTGATTATTGATTCTGGTGCATCACACCATATGATTAGTGATTTAAGCTTGATTAAAAACATTGAACCTGCCTTAGGAAATGTGATGATAGCCAATGGAGATAAAAATTCCAATAGAAGGAGTTGGTGATCTCAAACTGTTTGACAAAGTGTCTAAAGCTTTTTATATGCCCACATTTGCATCTAACTTGCTGTCGGTTAAAGAAGTGACTAATGATTTGAATTGTCAAGTTACTTTCAGGCCTAACAGTGTGTATTTTCAGGATATTGATTCTAGTAAGTTGCTTGGCAAAGGTGTTACCAAGGGAGACTTGTACTTGCTTGAGGACACAAGACCAGCTTCTGATTTATCTTGCTATTTTAATTCTGTTTCTGAATTCCCTAAAGATGTAATATGGCATGCTAGATTAGGACATCCTCATTCTCATGCTTTGAACATCCTGTTGCCTAGTATTTCTTTTAAAAGTGATTGTGAGGCTTGTATATTAGGAAAACATTGTAGAAATGTGTTTCCTAAATCAATGACCATCTATGATAATTGCTTTGATTTAATCCATTCTGATGTATGGACTGCCCCATGTGCATCTAGAGAACAGCATAAGTACTTTGTGACTTTTATAGATGAAAAGTCTAAGTACACTTGGATCACTTTGCTGCAATCAAAAGATAGGGTGCTAGAAGCCTTTAAAAATTTTCAGAATTATGTCACTAACCATTTCAATGTTAAGATTAAGATTCTTAGATCAGATAATGGTGGTGAATACACTAGCACAGCCTTCAAACAACACTTAGCTTCACACGGAATCATACACCAAACCAGCTGTCCTTACACACCTCAACAAAATGGTGTGGCAGAAAGAAAGAATAGACACTTGATGGAAGTGGCCAGGAGCATGATGTTTCACTCCAATGTGCCTAAGAGGTTTTGGGGAGATGCAGTGGTTACTGCTGCTTATCTTATCAACCGCACGCCAACAAGAGTTCTTCACAATGCCACGCCATATGAGGTATTGAACAAAACTAAGTCATCCATAGATCACTTGCGTGTGTTTGGGTGTGTGTGTTTTGTTTTGATTCCAGGAGAGCTTAGAAACAAGCTGGAGGCCAAGAGTAGAAAGGCAATGTTCATTGGGTATTCAACTCACCAGAAGGGTTACAAATGTTATGTACCAGAGACTAGAAGAGTTCTGGTATCAAGGGATGTTAAGTTCATGGAATCAACAGGCTACTATGATGAAAAGAGTTGGGATGAACTCAAGGATCTTTCTCAATCAGCCACTGATAGAGCTAACAACCTGAGAATCATTATGGAGAGACTTGGCATCAGTCTACCAAAGGAACCAGAAAAGGTCAGGGAGACCTCCACTCGGGCTGCTGAAGAAGTAGTAGAAGAAGTTGGAGTATCTCATCATGATCATGAAGGGGGCCATGGAGATGATCAATCTGCGCAAGCTCAGCCTGAAGAGAACTCAGGAGTATCTCATGATCAAGAAGAGATGGAATCACAACCACAAGCAGCCACTGAAACTCATGAGGAACCAAGTGACAACAATCAAGCTGATCAGATACAAACCTTGAGAAGGAGTACAAGGAACAGGAGACCAGCCTCAGATTGGATCAACACAAGGGTTTACTTCAATGCTAAAGCTGTGGCACATCCCATTAGTGCAGTATGCTCACTAGCTCACTACCCAGCAGAGCATCAAGCCTTCATCACTGAATTGGATCAAGAATGGATTCCAAAGACATATGAGGAAGCTATGCAAGATGAGGAGTGGGGAGCATCTGTTGGAGATGAGATGGGAGCTATGGAAAAGAATGGAACATACTTTGAAAGTGAGCTTCCCAAAGGAAAGAAAGCAGTGACAAGCCGGCTTCTCTTCACAATCAAGTATGGAGCCAATGGAAAGCCAGAGAGGAAGAAAACCAGACTGGTGGCAAGAGGCTACACTCAAGTTTATGGTGAAGATTACTTGGATACATTTGCACCAGTGGCAAAACTGCACACCATAAGAATTCTACTCTCACTTGCGGTCAACTTGGAGTGGGACTTGTGGCAAATGGATGTGAAGAATGCATTTCTTCAAGGAGAGTTAGATGATGAAGTATACATGAGACCTCCTCCTGGCCTTGAAGACATGGTGAAACCAGGAAATGTGCTTAGACTCAGGAAGGCCATCTACGGATTGAAACAATCTCCAAGAGCATGGTACCACAAGCTAAGCTCAACATTGAATGGAAGAGGCTTTGTGAAGTCTCAAGCAGACCATTCTCTCTTCACTCTCACCAGCAAGGAAGGTATCATAGTCATACTGGTATATGTTGATGACATAATCATCACTGGTAGCAACAAGGAAGGTATCATCTCAACTAAATCTTTTCTCAAATCTACTTTTGATATTAAGGATTTGGGAGAGTTAAAGTACTTCCTAGGGATTGAATTTTGCCGCTCTAAAGAGGGGCTATTCATATCTCAAAGGAAGTACACACTTGATATCTTGAATGAGGCAGGAACCATTGGAAGTAGACAGGCCAAAACACCATTGGAAGAAGGCTACAAGGTGCTGCGAGAGGGGGAGTATGAAGCTACTCCATTTCAAGATGTCAAGAAGTATAGAAGAATGGTGGGCAAGCTCATCTATTTGACCATTACCAGACCAGATGTGTGCTTTGCTGTGAACCAAGTGAGTCAACACATGGGAGCTCCTAAGGTGCATCATTGGAACATGGTAGAGAGGATCTTGAGATACTTAAGAGAGGCGCCAGGTCAAGGAGTTTGGATGGCGTGTAACAAGAGCACTGAAGTTGTGGGATATTGTGATGCTGATTGGGCTGGAGACAGAGTAGATAGAAGATCAACCACAGGGTATTGCACATTCATTGGAGGGAATCTGGTCACATGGAAGAGCAAGAAGCAAAAGGTGGTATCTTGTTCAAGTGCTGAAGCAGAATATAGAGCAATGAGGAAACTTACCAGTGAGCTGATATGGATCAAAAGTCTACTCAAGGATTTGGGCATTGAGATCAGTACACCAATGACCATGCATTGTGACAACCAAGCAGCAATACACATCGCAAGCAACTCAGTCTTCCATGAGAGAACTAAGCATATAGAAGTGGACTGCCACAAAGTAAGACAAGCAGTGGAGCAGCTAGTGATACTTCCATGCTATACTAGGAGTGAGGATCAACTAGCTGATATCTTCACCAAGGCAGCCAGCAGCAAGGTTTGTGAGTTCATTCATCCTAAGCTTGGACTCATAGACCTCACTTGTCACTGATCCTCTTAGCCATGAAGGATTCTACTCTTTTTCCTTTGCTTGGTTTTTATCCCAAGTGGTTTTTCCAAGTAAAGGTTTTAATGAGGGAATGCTTCATGGTTTCCAAGCTTGATCAATCCCTATGGTCAAGCTTGAGGGGGAGTGTTGACATGAAGCAATAAAAGGCACCAAGTATGAGGAAAGTATTAGAAGTGTAAGAGAAGAGAAGAGAACAAGTGTATGCGCATTCAAGTGAATCAGCTGAGTTACCTTGGTGCACACTTCCTATCCGTACAAACCTAAAGGAAGTTTACTGTGACTTGCAAGGCAAGAGAAAGAAGAGTGGATCTTTCATGTAGCAAGCGAAGAGCATCTCGCCAAGGCTGAAGCAAGTTTGAATATATTGGCAAAGGGCAAATCACATGTGGGAAGAGAGCTGTTGCCTTGGCAAACCGTTAGGTCAGGTCACTTTCAACCTGCTCCAAAGCAGCTGGGACAGATTTTGGACTCATACTCCCCATTGTTCTTATTTCAGATCTTGTACTTGTTTAATATTTTTCCTAGTGATAAGCTTGCTGCCTTATTTATGTAATGTATCTTTGCAAACAAATGAATCAAGGAAATATGAATTCTCTTATCTCTTTCTCTCTTAAATCTCGCAATATCTCTCTCTCTCTTATCTCTCTCTCCTCGTTTAATACTAATCACACTCTCTTGTTCTTAATTCTCATCACAAACCCCTTTAATCTTCATTAAAATCTCAAGGATGAACCACGATCTAAGAAGCTTTATTGGGAACCACTAATCAGTGGAGAATAACCAGGAAGTTGAATAAATCTCATAGGAGTTAGTGAGTAAGAAGATATCCCACTTTCTATCCAGATGATTCCAGATTAGCCTGTTCGGACATATGGCAATATCTTCATGATTCTTATCAAACCAGGATGAACCACGATCTAAGAAGCTTTATTTGGAACCACTAATCAGTGGAGAATAACCAGGAAGTTGAATAAATCTCATAGGAGTTGTGAGTAAGAAGATATCCCACTTTCTATCCAGATGATTCCAGATTAGCCTGTTCGGACATATGGCAATATCTTCATGATTCTTATCAAACCAGGATGAACCACGATCTAAGAAGCTTTATTTGGAACCACTAATCAGTGGAGAATAACCAGGAAGTTGAATAAATCTCATAGGAGTTGTGAGTAAGAAGATATCCCACTTTCTATCCAGATGATTCCAGATTAGCCTGTTCGGACATATGGCAATATCTTCATGATTCTTATCAAACCAGGATGAACCACGATCTAAGAAGCTTTATTTGGAACCACTAATCAGTGGAGAATAACCAGGAAGTTGAATAAATCTCATAGGAGTTGTGAGTAAGAAGATATCCCACTTTCTATCCAGATGATTCCAGATTAGCCTGTTCGGACATATGGCAATATCTTCATGATTCTTATCAAACCAGGATGAACCACGATCTAAGAAGCTTTATTTGGAACCACTAATCAGTGGAGAATAACCAGGAAGTTGAATAAATCTCATAGGAGTTGTGAGTAAGAAGATATCCCACTTTCTATCCAGATGATTCCAGATTAGCCTGTTCGGACATATGGCAATATCTTCATGATTCTTATCAAACCAGGATGAACCACGATCTAAGAAGCTTTATTTGGAACCACTAATCAGTGGAGAATAACCAGGAAGTTGAATAAATCTCATAGGAGTTGTGAGTAAGAAGATATCCCACTTTCTATCCAGATGATTCCAGATTAGCCTGTTCGGACATATGGCAATATCTTCATGATTCTTATCAAACCAGGATGAACCACGATCTAAGAAGCTTTATTTGGAACCACTAATCAGTGGAGAATAACCAGGAAGTTGAATAAATCTCATAGGAGTTGTGAGTAAGAAGATATCCCACTTTCTATCCAGATGATTCCAGATTAGCCTGTTCGGACATATGGCAATATCTTCATGATTCTTATCAAACCAGGATGAACCACGATCTAAGAAGCTTTATTTGGAACCACTAATCAGTGGAGAATAACCAGGAAGTTGAATAAATCTCATAGGAGTTGTGAGTAAGAAGATATCCCACTTTCTATCCAGATGATTCCAGATTAGCCTGTTCGGACATATGGCAATATCTTCATGATTCTTATCAAACCAGGATGAACCACGATCTAAGAAGCTTTATTTGGAACCACTAATCAGTGGAGAATAACCAGGAAGTTGAATAAATCTCATAGGAGTTGTGAGTAAGAAGATATCCCACTTTCTATCCAGATGATTCCAGATTAGCCTGTTCGGACATATGGCAATATCTTCATGATTCTTATCAAACCAGGATGAACCACGATCTAAGAAGCTTTATTTGGAACCACTAATCAGTGGAGAATAACCAGGAAGTTGAATAAATCTCATAGGAGTTGTGAGTAAGAAGATATCCCACTTTCTATCCAGATGATTCCAGATTAGCCTGTTCGGACATATGGCAATATCTTCATGATTCTTATCAAACCAGGATGAACCACGATCTAAGAAGCTTTATTTGGAACCACTAATCAGTGGAGAATAACCAGGAAGTTGAATAAATCTCATAGGAGTTGTGAGTAAGAAGATATCCCACTTTCTATCCAGATGATTCCAGATTAGCCTGTTCGGACATATGGCAATATCTTCATGATTCTTATCAAACCAGGATGAACCACGATCTAAGAAGCTTTATTTGGAACCACTAATCAGTGGAGAATAACCAGGAAGTTGAATAAATCTCATAGGAGTTGTGAGTAAGAAGATATCCCACTTTCTATCCAGATGATTCCAGATTAGCCTGTTCGGACATATGGCAATATCTTCATGATTCTTATCAAACCAGGATGAACCACGATCTAAGAAGCTTTATTTGGAACCACTAATCAGTGGAGAATAACCAGGAAGTTGAATAAATCTCATAGGAGTTGTGAGTAAGAAGATATCCCACTTTCTATCCAGATGATTCCAGATTAGCCTGTTCGGACATATGCAATATCTTCATGATTCTTATCAAACCAGGATGAACCACGATCTAAGAAGCTTTATTTGGAACCACTAATCAGTGGAGAATAACCAGGAAGTTGAATAAATCTCATAGGAGTTGTGAGTAAGAAGATATCCCACTTTCTATCCAGATGATTCCAGATTAGCCTGTTCGGACATATGGCAATATCTTCATGATTCTTATCAAACCAGGATGAACCACGATCTAAGAAGCTTTATTTGGAACCACTAATCAGTGGAGAATAACCAGGAAGTTGAATAAATCTCATAGGAGTTGTGAGTAAGAAGATATCCCACTTTCTATCCAGATGATTCCAGATTAGCCTGTTCGGACATATGGCAATATCTTCATGATTCTTATCAAACCAGGATGAACCACGATCTAAGAAGCTTTATTTGGAACCACTAATCAGTGGAGAATAACCAGGAAGTTGAATAAATCTCATAGGAGTTGTGAGTAAGAAGATATCCCACTTTCTATCCAGATGATTCCAGATTAGCCTGTTCGGACATATGGCAATATCTTCATGATTCTTATCAAACCAGGATGAACCACGATCTAAGAAGCTTTATTTGGAACCACTAATCAGTGGAGAATAACCAGGAAGTTGAATAAATCTCATAGGAGTTGTGAGTAAGAAGATATCCCACTTTCTATCCAGATGATTCCAGATTAGCCTGTTCGGACATATGGCAATATCTTCATGATTCTTATCAAACCAGGATGAACCACGATCTAAGAAGCTTTATTTGGAACCACTAATCAGTGGAGAATAACCAGGAAGTTGAATAAATCTCATAGGAGTTGTGAGTAAGAAGATATCCCACTTTCTATCCAGATGATTCCAGATTAGCCTGTTCGGACATATGGCAATATCTTCATGATTCTTATCAAACCAGGATGAACCACGATCTAAGAAGCTTTATTTGGAACCACTAATCAGTGGAGAATAACCAGGAAGTTGAATAAATCTCATAGGAGTTGTGAGTAAGAAGATATCCCACTTTCTATCCAGATGATTCCAGATTAGCCTGTTCGGACATATGGCAATATCTTCATGATTCTTATCAAACCAGGATGAACCACGATCTAAGAAGCTTTATTTGGAACCACTAATCAGTGGAGAATAACCAGGAAGTTGAATAAATCTCATAGGAGTTGTGAGTAAGAAGATATCCCACTTTCTATCCAGATGATTCCAGATTAGCCTGTTCGGACATATGGCAATATCTTCATGATTCTTATCAAACCAGGATGAACCACGATCTAAGAAGCTTTATTGGAACCACTAATCAGTGGAGAATAACCAGGAAGTTGAATAAATCTCATAGGAGTTGTGATGATATAAGACTCAGATGGAGCCTTTGGAAGGTGGTGGAGATGGATCCTCAAGCTGGCTTTCACGCACTCTCTTGAGAACAAAGGATGGTTGAAGGTGATGGCACTTGACTAGATGGATCAAGTGGTATGGGATCTAACAAGCTGGCTTTGGCGCACTCTCTTGTTGGACCGGTTGATGAGGTTGATGATGGATGAAGAACACCACAAGGATGATGGGAGATCCTTGATACAGTTCGGACTCTTGCTGCTTGAATCACACAAGGAGGAAGAGGGTTGGCGGCTTGCTTAGGGGGCAAACTGACTCATATATTGATTAGGTAAAAAGTTGTGTGTTACAAGCTGCGTATGGGACTTTATAAATAGTCCTTCAGCTGACTCAAAGCAAAATAAAAGACTCCAAAACGACAGGACTTAAGGTTTCTACGCAAAGTAATAAAATGCCCCAAAAAAAGGAAAGTTTGCAAAAACTTAAAAAGAAAATAAACTAAACGAGTTTGGGTCTTGAACCAAGGTGGCTGCTGAGATGGGAGAGTTCTAGGAACCACTAGACTGACCCATCTTACCTGCACAAATTGTAAATAATGAAAACACTTCCCTTGGTTCATGGTGGAACTCCTTTGTGGTATTCTTGAAGTTGAGCGCGCTTGGTTCATTCTTGAAAGATGTCGTGTCTTGCTCTTCTTCTTCAAGCTCTTCTTCAGTCTTCTCTTTATTATCTTCAGCTTCAATCTTGTTGGTTTCTTCAAGGAAGGATTCTTCTTCAGCTTCAGTTCCTGCCAAGTAAACATTTGGATCAGCACCACTCAAATAAGCTGACTTACCTTGAGTGATATTGAGTTGCGCAAAGGCATTGCTCAAGTCATCACTTGTCGTGTTGATATGTCCTCTCTTGGGTGGATCAGCTAGATTTATAGGTGGTGGCTCAGCTAAGCTATCTAAGATAGCTTGGACCGCAAGTGCAAAGCCTTGGTTAAGCCTTCTTTGCTTAGATCGAGTCATGGGTCCTTCAGATGCCTTGGGAATGGTTATGGTGTCCTGGTTGGGGTTGATGTCCTCATCATTCCCTCCCCCTTCAGAAGGTTTTGACCTCAAAACTGAATCATCTGCAAGATAAGGGGTTAAATCCGCAACATTAAAAGTATGAGAAATGTTAAACTCATCAGGCAACTCCAAAAGGTAAGCATTGTCATTGATCTTTTCTAGCACACGGAATGGGCCATCTCCCCTAGGAGCTAGCTTAGAACTCCTTTTCTGTGGGAACCTCTCCTGCCTCATGTGGATCCACACCCACTCTCCTGGTTCAAAGATCATGGGCTTGCGCCTCTTATCAGCATTCCTCTTGTATTCCTCAGTCTTCTTGATGACATTTTCTTTAGCTTGCTGGTGTATCTTCTTGATTGCCTCTCCTCTCTTTAAGCCATCCTGATTAATCTGCTCAACTTGTGGAATTGGCTTAAGATCCAAAGGGGTTAGTGGATTAAATCCATAAACAACTTCAAAAGGAGACATCTTAGTAGCTGAATGTGTAGCATGGTTATAAGCAAATTCAATCAATGGAAGACAATCTAACCAAGTACTTAAATTGCGACCAAGAGTAACTCTAAGTAAAGTAGATAGGGTTCGGTTTACCACTTCAGTTTGTCCATCCGTTTGAGGATGACAAGTTGTTGAGAAGAGTAGCTTGGTACCTAGCTTCTTCCACAAGGTCCTCCAGAAATGACTCAAGAACTTGGTATCTCTATCAGATACAATGGTCCTTGGTATCCCATGTAAACGCACCACTTCTTTAAAGAACAAGTCAGCGGTTTGAGATGCATCATGGGTCTTGTCACATGGTATGAAGTGAGCCATCTTGGAGAATCGGTCCACCACTACAAAGATTGAATCTTTGTGTCTTATCTTGGGCAAACCTAAGACAAAATCCATAGAAATATCCTCCCAAGGAGCATTAGGAATAGGTAAAGGTAGGTATAAACCGTGAGGATGTGACCTGGACTTGGCTTTGTGGCAAGGGACACATCTTGCACAATGTCTCTCAACGTCCCTCTTGAGATGTGGCCAGAAGAAGTGATCAGTAACAATAGCCAAAGTCTTGTCTACTCCGAAATGACCCATAAGACCTCCACCGTGTGCTTCTTGAAGTATAAGGTCTCTCATGGAACTTTGGGGAATGCATAAACGTTTGTCTCTAAATAGAAACCCTTCATGCAGATGATAAGAAAGAAAAGCCCCTTTTCCACAATTCTGGTATGCTTCTTTCAGCTCCGGGTCATCTTTGTATAGTTCCTTAATGTGCTCAAACCCTAGCACCTTGGCATCCATAGTAGTGATCAAAGCATGTCTTCTTGATAAGGCATCAGCTACCACATTTTCCTTCCCCTTCTTGTACTTGATTACATATGGAAAGGTCTCAATAAACTCCAACCACTTAGCATGTCTTCTCTTAAGTGAAGTCTGGCCCCTTAAGTGCTTGAGGGTTTCATGATCAGTATGGATGATGAACTCCTTGGACCTCAGGTAGTGTTGCCAAGTTTCCAAAGCTCTAACCAATGCATATAACTCCTTGTCATACGTAGGGTAGTTGAGGGTTGCTCCACTTAGTTTCTCACTGAAGAAGGCTACTGGTTTCTTCCTCTGATGTAGCACGGCTCCTATACCCACTCCTGATGCATCACACTCTACTTCAAACATCTCGTCAAAGTCAGGTAGAGCTAGCACTGGTGCGTGAGTTAGCTTGTACTTCAAGGCATTGAAAGCAGCTTCTTGTAGTTCTCCCCATGAGAAGGCAACATTCTTCTTGATCACAGCAGTCAATGGAGCAGCTATGGTGCTGAAATCTCTAACAAAGCGCCTGTAGAAACTAGCCAAACCATGGAAACTCCTAACATGTGCAATGGATGTTGGAAGAGGCCACTCTTGTATGGCTTTGATCTTCTCTTCATCCACTTGTAGTCCCTGTTTACTCACTACAAAGCCTAAGAAAACAAGCTGGTCAGTACAAAAGGTGCACTTCTTTAGGTTGGCATATAAACCTTCCTTCCGAAGTGTAAGCAACACAAGTTCTAGATGTTCTAGATGTTCATCTAAGCTCTTAGAGTAAATAAGTATATCATCAAAATAGACAACAACAAATTTACTTATGAATGATCTAAGAACCTGGTTCATGAGCCTCATGAAAGTACTTGGTGCATTGGTTAACCCAAAAGGCATAACCAACCACTCATATAGACCTTGCTTGGTCTTGAAGGCAGTCTTCCACTCATCTCCTTCACGCATCCTTACTTGATGGTAACCACTTCTTAAATCTATCTTAGAAAAGATAGTTGCTCCACTAAGCTCATCAAGCATGTCATCTAGGCGTGGGATTGGGTGTCGGTACTTGATGGTGATGTTGTTGATGGCACGGCAATCTACACACATCCTCCATGATCCATCCTTCTTGGGAACTAAGAGAACCGGCACAGCACAAGGACTTAGACTCTCTCGGATGTATCCTTTATCCATCAGGTCTTGAACTTGCTTCTCTAACTCTTTGGTCTCTTCCGGATTCATCCTATAGGCTGGCTTGTTTGGCAAAGCAGAACCTGGAACGAGATCAATTTGGTGCTCAATCCCTCTTATTGGAGGCAGTCCAGCTGGTATCTCTTCAGGGAACAAGTCTTGAAACTTGTCTAGCACGGCTTGAGCTTGTTTAGGAAGTTGTGTATCTGAGCTTCCTATACTTAAACACTCTTTTAAAACCATTAGTAGTACAGTGCCTTGAGCACTCAAGGTCTTTAAAATAGAACCAGGAGAAATCATAAGGTTAGTTTTACTTACCTGATCTTCCTTGTTCATCTTAGCTTGTAGCTCATGTACCTCAGATGGGTTGAGTGGTGCTAGGTTGTATTTGCGGTCTTTGAACTTGAAAGAATAGTAGTTGGTGCGTCCATTGTGGAATGTGGCTCGATCAAATTGCCAAGGCCTACCCAACAAGATGTGACCGGCTTGCATTGGCACCACATCACACACTACTTCATCTTGGTACTTACCAACACTAAAAGATATCTTTACTTGCTCAGTGACCTTCAGCTCAGTCTTGTTGTCTAACCATTGCAACCTATAGGGCCGGGGGTGCTTGGTTGTTTCAAGACCTAGCCTGTCCACCATATACTTGCTAGCCACGTTAGTACAAGATCCTCCATCTATAACCAAGTTACATACCTTAGCTTTGATGGTGCAGCGAGTGTGGAAGAGGTTCTCTCTTTGGGCTTTCTCTTCAGGATTGGTCATTGTACTTAGTACTCTCCGAGTGACCAACAACTCTCCAGTATCCGGATACTCCACTTCTTCTCCAGAGTCCATTGCTTCCATTTCGGACTCATCTTGAGACTCATAGTCTCCATTGGTGGTGATAGTCATGACTCGCTGGTTTGGGCACTCCCTAGCCATGTGACCTCGTCCCTGACATCTAAAACAAGTAACATCTCTAGCTCTTTGATTGTTAGTACCTTTGTTTTGATCTTGTCTAGGACCCTTGTTTGATTCATCACTCTTACCCTTGAACCGGGAATCAATCTCCACAGCCTTACCTTTGTCATTCGGCTTGTTGACATTAGAAGTCCAAGGTTGTGAGTTTCTAGACCTACTAGTGGTGGTCTTACGCTTGATTTGTTTCTCAACCTGCACAGCCAAATGCATCAGTTCATGTAAACCACTATATTGAGCTCTCTCTACCTTCCTGGAGATTCGCTCTTGAAGTCCATCAATGAATTGAGCCATCAAGGCTTCCTCAGATTCTTCTAACTCCAGTGAGTTCATCAACTTCTCAAACTCTTCAAAGTATTCTTCTACTGACCTATTACCTTGAGACAATTTGCGAAAACGTTTTTGTAAGTCTCTATGATAATAATCAGGAACATATCTTAACCTTAGAAGATACTTCATGTCAGCCCAAGTTGTGACTGCTCCAAAGCGATTTCTTCTCCTCTCAGCTACATTCCTGTCCCACCAAGCAAGTGCATTCTCGGTGAGTTGAGCAGCGGCTAGGGCAACCTTCTTGTGTTCTCCATAGCCATAACACTCAAAGATGTACTCTAAGCGCTTCTCCCAATCCATGTAAGCTTCTGGATCAGATTTTCCTGTAAAAGTAGGAGGAACAATTTTAATATCTTTGTTGTGCTCTCTATGATGAGCTTCTCTAGCTCGGTTGTGTCTAAGTGGATCCTGTCTCCTAGGATTGCGGTTCTGGAGGGGATCATCATCATCAAGACTCGGCATGCTCTCATCATCTTCATGCTCTCCATCTTCATCTTCAGGAATGGGGTTTTGATTGCGGCGTGGACCTCTCCTTGGAGGTTGCTCCAACCGGTTCAAACGAGTGTTGATCTGATGACCAAGCTCTCCTACAACAGCCCTCATCTCTTCTCTCATAGCAGCCATAATCTGCTCCATGGTTGGAGGGTTAGCTCCATTGTTGGCGTTTTCATCACCCATGTCTTGGTTTGGTCCTTGCTATCACTCAACAAAAACAACAATAGGTTAAAATACCAACGGTAACTTAATTCAAATAATTAACTTCGAAAACTTTGAAATCCTTTTTTTTTTTTTTTTTTTTTAAATCTTGAAA
The DNA here is from genome assembly GCF_000801105.2 of Raphanus sativus. NCBI lineage: Eukaryota > Viridiplantae > Streptophyta > Magnoliopsida > Brassicales > Brassicaceae > Raphanus > Raphanus sativus. Next base: position 3,528 of record NW_026617488.1, on the reverse strand, counting down.
AGTGAAATCTAAATAAAAGAAAAGAAGTAACAAAAGGGAAAAATCTTTATGGGTTTTTCGAAAGTTTTGAATAAAAGGCAAGTAATTCAAACGAAATTTTATAAAAGGAAACTCGACAAAATACAAGATTGCGTAATGAAAAGAAGGAAAGAACACAAAATTTTGGGTTTTGGGGATTTTTGAGAATCAAAGACTAACGAGCAGAAGAACAGGATGCAATAATATAAGAAAATATTTATGGGTTTTTGGTTTATGAAAATAAGAGCAAATCGAAGAACAATGAAACAAGGATAAGGTTAAGAACAACCAAAGGATGGATCCTTTGGCTCTGATACCAAAATGATATAAGACTCAGATGGAGCCTTTGGAAGGTGGTGGAGATGGATCCTCAAGCTGGCTTTCACGCACTCTCTTGAGAACAAAGGATGGTTGAAGGTGATGGCACTTGACTAGATGGATCAAGTGGTATGGGATCTAACAAGCTGGCTTTGGCGCACTCTCTTGTTGGACCGGTTGATGAGGTTGATGATGGGATGAAGAACACCACAAGGATGATGGGAGATCCTTGATACAGTTCGGACTCTTGCTGCTTGAATCACACAAGGAGGAAGAGGGTTGGCGGCTTGCTTAGGGGCAAACTGACTCATATATTGATTAGGTAAAAAGTTGTGTGTTACAAGCTGCGTATGGGACTTTATAAATAGTCCTTCAGCTGACTCAAAGCAAAATAAAAGACTCCAAAACGACAGGACTTAAGGTTTCTACGCAAAGTAATAAAATGCCCCAAAAAGGAAAGTTTGCAAAAACTTAAAAAGAAAATAAACTAAACGAGTTTGGGTCTTGAACCAAGGTGGCTGCTGAGATGGGAGAGTTCTAGGAACCACTAGACTGACCCATCTTACCTGCACAAATTGTAAATAATGAAAACACTTCCCTTGGTTCATGGTGGAACTCCTTTGTGGTATTCTTGAAGTTGAGCGCGCTTGGTTCATTCTTGAAAGATGTCGTGTCTTGCTCTTCTTCTTCAAGCTCTTCTTCAGTCTTCTCTTTATTATCTTCAGCTTCAATCTTGTTGGTTTCTTCAAGGAAGGATTCTTCTTCAGCTTCAGTTCCTGCCAAGTAAACATTTGGATCAGCACCACTCAAATAAGCTGACTTACCTTGAGTGATATTGAGTTGCGCAAAGGCATTGCTCAAGTCATCACTTGTCGTGTTGATATGTCCTCTCTTGGGTGGATCAGCTAGAATTATAGGTGGTGGCTCAGCTAAGCTATCTAAGATAGCTTGGACCGCAAGTGCAAAGCCTTGGTTAAGCCTTCTTTGCTTAGATCGAGTCATGGGTCCTTCAGATGCCTTGGGAATGGTTATGGTGTCCTGGTTGGGGTTGATGTCCTCATCATCCCACCTTCTATCCAGATGATTCTAGATTTGCCTGTTCGGACATATGCCATTATCTTCATGATTCTTATCAAACCAGGATGAACCACGATCTAAGAAGCTTTATTTGGAACCACTAATCAGTGGAGAATAACCAGGAAGTTGAATAAATCTCATAGGAGTTGTGAGTAAGAAGATATCCCACTTTCTATCCAGATGATTCCAGATTAGCCTGTTCGGACATATGGCAATATCTTCATGATTCTTATCAAACCAGGATGAACCACGATCTAAGAAGCTTTATTTGGAACCACTAATCAGTGGAGAATAACCAGGAAGTTGAATAAATCTCATAGGAGTTGTGAGTAAGAAGATATCCCACTTTCTATCCAGATGATTCCAGATTAGCCTGTTCGGACATATGGCAATATCTTCATGATTCTTATCAAACCAGGATGAACCACGATCTAAGAAGCTTTATTTGGAACCACTAATCAGTGGAGAATAACCAGGAAGTTGAATAAATCTCATAGGAGTTGTGAGTAAGAAGATATCCCACTTTCTATCCAGATGATTCCAGATTAGCCTGTTCGGACATATGGCAATATCTTCATGATTCTTATCAAACCAGGATGAACCACGATCTAAGAAGCTTTATTTGGAACCACTAATCAGTGGAGAATAACCAGGAAGTTGAATAAATCTCATAGGAGTTGTGAGTAAGAAGATATCCCACTTTCTATCCAGATGATTCCAGATTTGCCTGTTCGGACATATGGCCAATATCTTCATGATTCTTATCAAACCAGGATGAACCACGATCTAAGAAGCTTTATTTGGAACCACTAATCAGTGGAGAATAACCAGGAAGTTGAATAAATCTCATAGGAGTTGTGAGTAAGAAGATATCCCACTTTCTATCCAGATGATTCCAGATTAGCCTGTTCGGACATATGGCAATATCTTCATGATTCTTATCAAACCAGGATGAACCACGATCTAAGAAGCTTTATTGGGAACCACTAATCAGTGGAGAATAACCAGGAAGTTGAATAAATCTCATAGGAGTTGTGAGTAAGAAGATATCCCACTTTAATCCAGATGATTCCAGATTAGCCTGTTCGGACATATGGCAATATCTTCATGATTCTTATCAAACCAGGATGAACCACGATCTAAGAAGCTTTATTTGGAACCACTAATCAGTGGAGAATAACCAGGAAGTTGAATAAATCTCATAGGAGTTGTGAGTAAGAAGATATCCCACTTTCTATCCAGATGATTCCAGATTAGCCTGTTCGGACATATGGCATTATCTTCATGATTCTTATCAAACCAGGATGAACCACGATCTAAGAAGCTTTATTTGGAACCACTAATCAGTGGAGAATAACCAGGAAGTTGAATAAATCTCATAGGAGTTGTGAGTAAGAAGATATCCCACTTTCTATCCAGATGATTCCAGATTAGCCTGTTCGGACATATGGCAATATCTTCATGATTCTTATCAAACCAGGATGAACCACGATCTAAGAAGCTTTATTTGGAACCACTAATCAGTGGAGAATAACCAGGAAGTTGAATAAATCTCATAAGGAGTTGTGAGTAAGAAGATATCCCACCTTCTATCCAGATGATTCCAGATTAGCCTGTTCGGACATATGCCATTATCTTCATGATTCTTATCAAACCAGGATGAACCACGATCTAAGAAGCTTTATTTGGAACCACTAATCAGTGGAGAATAACCAGGAAGTTGAATAAATCTCATAAGAGTTGTGAGCAGAAGATATCCCACCTTTCTATCCAGATGATTCCAGATTAGCCTGTTCGGACATATGCCATTTCTTCATGATTCTTATCAAACCAGGATGAACCACGATCTAAGAAGCTTTATTTGGAACCACTAATCAGTGGAGAATAACCAGGAAGTTGAATAAATCTCATAGGAGTTGTGAGTAAGAAGATATCCCACTTTCTATCCAGATGATTCCAGATTAGCCTGTTCGGACATATGCAATATCTTCATGATTCTTATCAAACCAGGATGAACCACGATCTAAGAAGCTTTATTTGGAACCACTAATCAGTGGAGAATAACCAGAAGTTGAATAAATCTCATTAAGTGTTTGTGAGCAAGAAGATATCCCA
>NW_026617487.1:0-16986 GCF_000801105.2 Raphanus sativus | reverse complement strand
TATCTTCATAATGTCATTTATACAGTGTTCTATAAACAAGATGAAACTATCTGCTATACATGCATCAATACTATTAAACAGAAGCCCTTTTTCGAGGTGCCCTCCTGTTTCAGTATTATTTACCATTCTATCCACTAGCTTTTTTATGCTATAATTTTTATTAAATGTTTTTGTTATTATTCTTTTATTTTAATTACAGATAACATCTCCTGATTTCGTATGATCTTTTTACGATTCTTTTGTTAATTAACCATGTACAATTATACTTTTAATATATCTTTGTTATCGTGCATATACAAACTAAGCGTTTTAAACCATCTTCAATTGCTATAATACTCTTTTTCATTGCTTAAACACTATATGCACGAAAAAAATATTGTACATATAAATTTAGATCATCAAGTTCCATCTACGATTCTTTGCAAACTTCAACATTACAACTATACATTATTCCATATCAATATTACAACCATTCATTCAAGCAAAAAAAAAATATTTCAACCGTTCATAGCTTCCACCACACATGATGCTCCACTGAAAATAATTAATATCTAAACATAACACTGTTCATATTCCTGTTTATATGGGATACCAACGAACCCCTAAATCCCAAATAATTTTTTAATTCATTAATTTATTTATTAATATTAAAAAGTGTTAATCATACAAATAACATCTCGGTTTAAAAGCAGCATCAATGGAATAAACATATATACAAAATATCCATATCTTGAGAAATTAACGGTATAGATTTCCTCTTCACTTATATATACAAAATATCCAAATCATTGTATTTTAAATATTTTCATATTCAATAATTAAAAAAATCTCAGTATACGTAATCAAAACCAAAAAAAAATCGGCAACAAAACTAACTCATTTTGAGGAAGTGTAGATTTACATAACAATAGGGAATATACTAAAGCATAAATACCCGACCAATCATTATACTTGCAATCTTCAACATACCAATAAGAAAAAATCAAAACAAGAAATTGCTGAGATATTATTAACTCAAATATCTATTATAAAATACTGAAAATTGATTTTTCTATTAATTGAGAAAAATTGATTGTCAAGATATGTTATTTTACATAACTGACGGCCTATATTCTCTAACTATATTCAATAAGAAATCCTAAATCAAATATCTTTACTTTTCTTATATATACTACGTTTTAACCTCAAAGCAAGCACAATTTTCTCACAATGTATTCCAAGCCAAAAATGGTTTACCCTGATGAGATTAGGCCATGGAAGCTGCACTGGTTGATCGAAACCAAAGTGATTCACACCTGAAACCATCAAATGTCGGGTTTGGTGAGAGTTTGGGAATCGTACTAGCAGACAAAAGGTAACAAAACTGCAAGCTACTCATAAATATATTATTGTATGCAAACGACTCAAAACATGATTAATATTTCTGCTAATAAGTTTAGATGGTATTTAGTAAAACACTTAACTTCCAGCTGAATGGTTGTAGTCCATAGACTGGATGACATAATCTGTAATTCCTGAAAATGGTCACACTATAATGGTCAATGTGTGTGTTTTGAATACTTATAAAATACAATCTATATTATATATAGTAAATAATTGAACAAGGACAATTTAAAATATTTTAATTAAAAAATGAACTGTAATTATTTTTACCTTTATCAATGTTTATTAATATAGTCACTCTTCATTTGTAGAGATGTTTGTGGACTCCTATTGGCAGACCTAGCGATAAAAAAACAGTAAGAATAATTAGGGGAAAAGATTTTTAGAAGAAATTACTATGAAATTAAGAAACATTACTTTTATCCAAATTTAGTTTTATAAAAAATAAAATATTATGTATGTTACAATAAATTTAAAATAATCATGTATTGTACATGAATCTATAATTTTATAATTATTAATATTTAAAATTATACCTTTCGTATATTTGGGTCCAGATGAATTTGTACCCAATAAAATTTGAAGATGAAATTATTTACTTTGAAGTTATCGCAAGAAGTTTCCATCTCATTGGAATAAGAAAGAAAGTAATCCGATCCAACATGCAAAACAGATAAAAAGAAGAAAGGTTAGATCTGAGAAATGTTTATTCTGAGTACGAAATGTTCAAACATAACGAGCAAGCTATGTTAGATCAATAATATAAAGTATGGTACATTGGATTTACCTTTAAGGATAAGATTGAGTCATTCTGTCGGAGATTGCCATCTTCTTTTCTCTACCAAAGAGTTACCGAGGGTTGAGATCGAAAAATGAAGGATTGCTTTTGTCGGAATGTATCTGGAACAAAACAATCAAATATTAGACGGTTCATTTAATAAGTTATCGCCCATATTTTTAATAAACAAAATATCAAGATGCCCAAACACAAAAACCCTAACGTATATTATGATAAATAAAAGATGTGAATATTTTTCTAAAGAAAAAATAATTAATTTTATTAATTACTTAATTAAAATTATCTACATTTTTATACATATGATACCAAATAACTATTAAATACTAAACAAAAAAGGGATAACAGGTTTCGACATGAAATATTTACAAAATGCAAAACCCTATCAATACTATTAAAACAGCGGTATGACTGATTGATAAAATGTTGTGTCCACATTAAAAATATAGCTGCATCTATAACTGAATGACATTAAATATAACTGCATCTAAAATATAACTGAACAACATTAAATATAACTAAATATAACTGCATTTGAAAAACGTACGTAACCACTTTCTTTTTAAAAAAAACTTAACCACCTTCTTTTTAAAAAAAACTTAACCACCTTCTATAGCCATTTATAAACTCCTATTTTATGGGCTATGTATAAATCAACAAACAACAAATATCGAACTTATATTTGGTACATAAATATACTAAACTTAAATTTATGATCTACAAAGTATATTTTTGGAAGTAAATTTAAGATTACTAAAACTATTTAAGTTGATATTATTATGGAATTATTATTTATAAAAATATATACTCACAAAGAGAGCAGTTATAGTCAATATCGGACCTCACCAGTCATTCATACATAGTGTTCTTCGCTTAATTGTTACTCTAGACAGTGAAAATGACGGATTTTAGTTTAACAAGTTTTAAATAGGTTAATTGATTAAAATTATTTATTAAATGTGAATATACTTAAAGTTAGTGAATAACATATTAACCCATTTGTATATATATATATATATATTAACAAAATACTAGATTTTGATCCGTCCTTAAAGGACGGGTATTTTTTTTTACATTTAAAAAAAAAATTCATATTTGTGTTTCTAAATCATATTCGTGTTTTTTTGTTATCATATTTGTGTAAAATATTTTCTTAAATAATTAATAATAGGTTTTAATCTATTGTATTAAAATATGAACATGACCTATTGATATGAGATATCTTCATGATTCTTATCAAACCGGGATGAACCACGATCTAAGAAGCTTTATTTGGAACCATTAATCAGTGGAGAATAACCAGGAAGTTGAATAAATCTCATAAGTGTTGTGAGCAAGAAGATATCCCACCTTCTATCCATATGATTCCAGATTAGCCTGTTCGGACATATGCCATTATCTTCATGATTCTTATCAAAACAGGATTAACCACGATCTAAGAAGCTTTATTTGGAACCACTAATCAGTGGAGAATAACCAGGAAGTTGAATAAATCTCATAGAAGTTGTGAGTAAGAAGATATCCCACTTTTTTTCCAGTAGTGTGGTCTAACTATTTTAATATAACTATTAAATTCTTTTAATAGTCATTTAATAAAAATATAATACAAAGAAAAACACAAATATAACTAAAAACACATATATAAAAATTAATTTTCTAAAACATAAAACAAAAAATATATCAATCCTTAATTAAAAAAATTTAAAATGTAAAACAAAAAATAAACATACCCTTTTAAAGGCGGGTCAGAATTTAATAATTGTATTAAAATAATTTGACTACATTTATATCAATAGTCATGTTGTTTTTTTAATAGAATAGCTATTAAAAATTATTTTCTTAAGACATTTTTCAAAAAAAAAAATTGAGTTTTCGGTGCGGGTTAGATTTGATATTGGTTGTTGGATATAACACTTTAAAACTGTTCGACTATATAGGTCAAGTCTAATAGAGTACGAAACTTTGATTTTCGAGTCGATTCTGAATCGGGGTTTTAGGTACAAAATATTCTTGACTAATTATATTAGGAAACTATTATAAATATAATATGTTGCAAACTTTAAGAATAAAGTTTAAAATAATCTCTATTATGCATATAGCACAAATGTATAGTTATACAATTTGGCATATTTAATATATTTACCAAACTTTACTAAATTAAATTAATATTAAACGTAAATATGATTAAAAATAACACAAATATAAAAATTAATTTTTTAAAAAAGGTAAAACAAAAAATATACCCGCCCTCTCGAAGGGCGGGTCAGAATCTAGTACTATATTATAAAGTACCGATTCCAGTGATCCCAAAACCTCCTATATACCTGCCTCGGCATCTTTAAGCATTTGCAAAATTAATGATTTTTCATGACGGAAGATATAAATTCCATCTTTTTAGCAACGAGATATAAATACCAGTAAGTGTGAATTTACTTAATTTATTTCGTATTTTGAGTGGATCATCGAATGCTAGCATAGACATTAGAGTCTAGAACCTGTTTAATAGTCAATTAACAAAACTTGTTAGTAGTCCGACTCATGGTCATGGATTTGTTGGTTACCCGATTCGTTTAAATGAGTCAAGCCTTCAGGACCTGAGAGAAGACACTAATTTGTCAATAACAAAAAAAGAGGCAAAATTAGTTTTTTAGAGAGATGGGAAGAAAAAAGAAGTAGAGAGAGATAGGAAGAAAAAAGAAGAAGAGAGAGGCAAGGGTTATTTAGTTAATGAGTTTTGGATTTTTAGGGTTAATGGGTGCAATTTCCCTAATTACATTCGAACTCGCTTTCTGATGATTAAGCCTCATTTTTCTGGCATCATTCTGTTTGTTTCCATCTCTTATCAAACAGCTGTTTGTTTCCAATTTTATGGAGAATATCCGTAATAACAACTTTTATAATTCATATATTGACTTTCTAAACCATGAAATCACACATTCGAATCGCAGACAAAATGCACCCTCCAATAAAGGAAAATTGAATCATGTAGAGGACAAATTAACCAATCAACCTCCCTACAACTAAATATTCTTTGAACACGATATTTCAGTAAATGGTATATATATATAGAAGTCAGACAGCAAAACTTGTGTAGTATAATGCAAGAAGCTGATCCCAAAATTAATGTAAAATCAACACAATATCTCATTAACTATATACTATTCAGTTATTATCCCAAACATTTAAAGTTTCCATATAGTAAAAATACTAAAATGAGTAAGACTTAATAACAAATATTAGACTAGATCCTTAAATAAAATCATGACATAAACACAATCATTCATTAAAATGTTCAATAAAAAAGCAAAATATTGTGAAGACATTTCCCCAATGAAATCCAAATCACATGATAAATAACCACAAATAATCAATAGACATCGATAAAGAAACAGAAATAGGTCATTAGACTTTGAAGTATGAAAAACTTGTTTTAATTGAGCATTCAATTCAATATTAGAACCTTTCTCATACAATAATACCGATCGACCAATATGGTACATATGTTCTACATAGTACATTGACCTTTCTCCTATTCTGCCAGCTTTGGTTGAATATTTTGCATTCAATATACAATATTCAATAAGGATATGGTACATAACGAAGAAGGAAACTATCTAACGAAGATAGATTAGAATTAATTAGTGACAGCATACCATGAATCATCATTTCCTTAAAAAGAATTTGCGTGTAGAGTAAAAAGAAATATTCACATTCAACTACTAATATAAAGCCGCATGATCACTTAGTCAAAAGCAAAACCTCTTGTGGTTCGATTAAACACACACACAAAAGAAAAAATCCAAACCCCTAGAAACGTTTGATATTGGCTTATATGGATAGTCCAAAATCAGCCAAAGGATATTTCAACGTAGATGATGAAGCTCAAGAAAGAGCCTACAAGATAAAGACGTTCAAACGTTGGCTTCTTGTGGCAGCCTCCGTCCTGGTTCTGCTCGGGGTTATCATCGGCGCGTCGGTCTCCGTCGCTCGTAGCAAGAGAAACTATCCACATGGTTCGCCACCTAGCTCAACTCCTGAACTGACTCCAGCTGCTTCGCTCAAGAACGTGTGCAGCGTCACTCGGTTCCCTGATGCTTGTGTCTCAAGCATCTCGAAGATTCCATCATCCAACACGACGGATCCGGTGGTTCTCTTCAGGCTTTCCCTGAAAGTGGTGGCCGACGAGCTCGCATCCATCTCCGACTTGCCGAGGAAGCTAGCCGAAGAGACGGACGATGAAGGCATCAAATCAGCCCTTGATGTTTGTGGAGAGATGCTAGACGTGGCGATGGATAGTGTCAACGATACTGTTTCCGCTATGGAGGTTGGAGGCGGTACTAATAACATCTTGAGCTCTGGTAAGATCGACGATCTCAAGACGTGGCTCACCGCCGCCACGACATACTACGAGACGTGTTTCGACACCCTCGCCGAGATCAGCCCTAACCAGTCAGTGCACAAGACTGCCATAGTCTCGCAGAACCTTACCTCCGCCATGAGGAACTCCACCGAGTACACCAGCAACAGCCTATCCATCGTGGCTAAGATCCTCTCTACCTTGAGCGACTTTGGGGTCCCAATTCACAGGAGACGAAGGCTACTAACTTCGAACTCGTTACCAGTTTGGGTGAGCCTAGGGTGCGGAGGTTGCTTTCGGCGAAGAGTGTAACGCCCGACGTTACGGTGGCGGCGGATGGCTCCGGTGACGTGTGGACGGTTAATGAGGCGGTGGCGAAGATCCCTAGGAAGTCGAACGCAACGTTCGTAATATACGTGAAAGCTGGTACGTATGTGGAGAATGTTGTTATGGATAAGAGTATGTGGAACGTTATGATCTACGGTGACGGTAAGTCAAAGTCGATTATTTCCGGCAGCAAGAACTTCGGCGTCATGGGGATCAAAACCTTACATACGGCTACGTTAGGTAACTACTCCCTCTTTACTTATACTACTCTCTCCTTACAGTAAGATACTGCATTGGTTTTAGGTCAAAATTGTTTTTAGACGCTTGTTATTCTAGTAGCTCCAGTAAAAATTCATTAGTTTCGCATCTTAACCGAACCAACTGAATCCATGTATAATGTCTCAAACCAAATCTTAGGCTTTTCATTTTGCTAAATTTTATCTTAGTATCAGTTATACTTGATTTGTGTTTCTGAACCACATTAGAACCGAACCAAACTGACTCAAACCAAACCAGGGTTTAAGACTTGTTTTGAAAATTTAGATAATTGGAAACTCCCTTTATAATATAAAATGTTTTCGAAGGTTTTGAGTGCTTCAAAATGAAAAATTCTATGTTAAATTTAAATCTATTGAGAACATTTTAATTAGTTATATTTTACACTCTTTTTATAATTGGATGAATTATTTTGTTTTATTTGACAATTTTAGAGTAACATAAATTTACATTATGAAACAAATAGAGTATATTTTTTTTGCTACTTGACCAAGTACTTGTTTACGATTCACTCATCTCCATGCAGGTGTTCTAGGGAAAGGCTTCATGATGAAGGACATGGGAATCATAAACACCGCCGGACCAGAAAAATCCCAGGCCGTGGCGTTCCTTTCAGAATCCGACCAGTCAGTCTACTACCAATGCTCATTCGAGGGTTACCAAGACACTCTCTACCCTCACACCATGCGTCAATTATACCGTGACTGCGACGTCACCGGAACAGTCGACTTCATATTCGGAAACGCCGCCGTTTGTCTTCCAGGGCTGCAACATCCGACCGCGTCAGCCGCTTCCTAAGCAGTACAACACCATCACCGCACAGGGCAGAAAGAGGAGGACCAGCACTCTGGCACCGTGATACAGGGATGCACTATCACACCCAACGGAAACGTAACCGCTGCGACTTATCTCGGCCGTCCGTGGAAGCAGTACTCTACCACGGTGTTTATGCAGTCGGAGATTGGATCGCTCGTGGGGCCCGCCGGGTGGATGAGGTGGGATGCGGGGGTTGACCCGCCGTCGACTATACTCTATGGAGAGTATGAGAATTGGGGTCCTGGAGCGGGTGTTAGCGAGAGAGTTAAATGGGCCGGCTACAAGCCCATTATGTCTGCTGCAGAGGCAGGGAGGTTCACAGTTGATGCCTTTATCAATGAGAACCATTGGTTACCTGCGACGGGAGTGCCTTATCAGCCAAGTTTCTATTAACAAACAAAAGTTTGTTTTGTTTTTCATTATGTCGTAACCTTATTAAAGTGTTGTTTTTTTGGGTCAAAATATTGTTTTATTTATGAATTTTATTTATGAAATTTATTGAGGAAGAGATTTTTGTTTGCCACTTTGTGGTCACCTCGGCGCAAAGTTAATCGATGTTTAATCCACTCTCATTTTATGTCGTAACCTTATTATTCTTTGGATTTAGATTATTAAAGTCATGTTTTTTTTGGTCAAATTAAAGTGTTGTTTTATTTATGAGATTTATTGACGAAGAGATTAAAGTTTCATCTAAAAAAGAAGAGATTAAAGTCTCATCTAAAAAAGAAGAGATTAAAGTCTCATCTAAAAAAAGAAGAGATTAAAGTCTCCAAAAACAGTAAGATCAAACACTTTGATGCTTGAACAGAGGCAAGTTAAATTCAAGCAAGTCAGTTTCACAGTCTCAGCTGATTTATGTTTTGTTTGGGTCAGGTATGATAACGGGGACTGTGAAACTGATCCGATTCAAAGGAAGTCAAGGTATGATTGCTATTTGGATCAGACTATATTTTGCCAAATGGGTAATGATGAAAGTCCTCGTTGCCCCCCACAGAGTCCAATGGTAGCTTCTTAGTCAAGGTATGATTACTTGCTAATCCTCAATTAATTATATCATCAGATTAGTCTTGTTTCAAGGCAGAGAGTTGGAGATTATGATCTTTTGCAAAAAAGTTATCAGGAATTGAGAGTTGCAGAGAAGGATGATGGTCAAAGACAGGATGAAACTAAAACATGAGCCAATGATGATCAAATGGAGCAGCTTTGACTTCCTTTAAATTTTTTTTTTCAATCAAAATCTGTTCTCTCTTCAAAATGGCTGTGAAAGAAATAGCAATTTTGATTCTTCTTGTTTCTCTTTTGTAAGAACATAAGCGTGACTGTGTCCAGCATCAAGCATATAAGAAAAGAATCTCATATACACAAGAAAATGTCAATTCTTTACAGTATAAAAATTGAAATAATCTCACACCTTTCTGATGAAAACTTAGACAATCTCCTAAAACTCTACAAGAGAGAAAACAATGAAGGAAGAATAATAACCGAAGAATAGTGTGTTCCCAAATGCACAAAAACCAATTTCTATACAAGACCCCAAAAAAAAGACACTGATATATATATTATGAGGATTCATGTATCACTCTGCTCGTGTACCGGCTTGAGAGGATTCTTCAGGTTGATCAGACCTGGAGTTATTAGCAATAACATTAGGCGGAGACCATTGATCAGGAACCATGAGGAAGTAAGTCGTCATGGCCTTTCTGAATCTTCTCTTGTATTGCTTTGGAGAGATAACTGTTGGTGCTTCATTCTTTGGTCCTCCTAAGATTCCTGTAAATTTCACCCAAGACTCTAGATGTTTGTCCCATGTGTACTGCCTCAAGAAGTCTATAATCCCGAGAACTAACTCGTTCTTTTCTTCATCTACGCCTACTAGCAACGAGTAATCCATCACATCACCCAACTGCAAACGCAAACACAATACATACGTTTATAAAATTTACAAAGAAAGTAAATGATTTGCATGAGAGTAAAACTCACTGCAAGAAAAGCAGTGTCGTTCCAGACAGCTCTTTCCAGCAATCGTTTTGCTTTGTTACCAACGAAGATGGGAGAGGTTGGCATTGCTTCAATCAAGTTTTGATCCAACAAGACTTTGTTGCTCCCACTAGCGTCAGGGTTGTATCGCGCCCGGGATGATCCTTTGAGGTCATAAAGCCGCTTCACAGTTCTTCCAAAGAGGAGATTCTCCATAATCAGAACATCCATCTTTGTTTCTTTCCCGCTCTTAAGTTGCTTTGTTGCTACCTGTTTACAGAAATACACACTCTCATCACGAGTGAATCAAACCTGACCAGTAAATCTCTCTCTCAAGTTAAGTACCTGATAGATTCCCAAGATTTTTGCCAGGCAAGTTGGACTTTTCGTGCTGATAGACTCGGATAAATATTTGAAGTAAGCAGGTGCGAACTTGATGAATGATTCCAGTTCTGTCTTGGTGACTTGCTTGATGATGAAACGATCGTCCAGGTTTTAGCAAAGAAGACATTGCTCTTTCCACCTTGAGCTCCCCATTTCTTACACCGGCTAAGAGACCTTATGTACTCGAGCTCCGAAGGGATACATATACCTCGCAACGCCTCAAACCGTTTGGCATAGTAACAAGTAACTGTGTACTTCACTTTTCCAAGAGTGCCATCTTCTCCGTATGAGATTCGAGCATGTAAAGCTTTTGTATATGATAGAGGGTCCAGACTGCGAGATGAGGACATTGAAAGTATACTCTCATCCACTGAACTAGTGCTTCTGCTAGGGTCAAAAATGGTGTCATCAACTGGGCGAGGGATATTCAGTTCAGAAGGATACGAAACTAGAGACTCCCTTCAACAGAAATTTGGCGTTGATACTCAGTTGACGTCAAGGCATAGGCGATCATACTTGTGGGTTCATCATCATACACCGGAACAACAATATCATTGATGCCAACGGGAAGAAGTAGCCTTGGTCCACCTTGAAGCTCTGCCTCTCTAAAAGATGAAATATAGACAGGGCTATGCTCGCCAAATGTATCTAGCTTCTGAGAGCTAAGCAGAAAATTCTTGTTGATGGAACGGTAGAAATTGAGGAATGGCACACCTAACCAGCTTACAGAATCATCTGAGTTCTCATAATCTTTACTAGGTAAAGCAGGTGAAACTGGATACGCCACCTTGAATTCGTTTTGCTGTTCTGGGAGATCTATTGGAGAGAAAGTTGAAGAATTTGACATGGAGGAAGGAGGAAGCACGATCTTAGTATTGGTTGGAATCTCCCCTGATGTTTGACGTTCGCCTATCCATGCTGCATCAAGAGTCGCTGATAGATTTTTCATAACTATCTGGCCATCAGACTGTGTCCTGCGAACATCGAGTTTATTTTCCAGAGTATCAGAACTATCAGGTAAGGTCTTGCTAGGAGAATCTTCTCCACCATCTTCCTTTTCCGGATTCAAATCTAAATTTGTTTCCGCTTCCTTCTGAACCTTAGTGTCATCATCAGTAGAACCAACATCAGGATTCTGATCAACCTCTGAGCCAGTAAGAAGAGAGTTGGTCCAGCATTCATCTCGGGGAGGGTCTGGCTCTTAGCCAAAGGTGCTTTCTCATTTTCTTCTCTCTTTGTGTCATCACTACTCTCAATCTTAGACAAAGTTGATGCATTAATCAAGCGGTGATCCCACATATATGACTGAAAAATCAGCTGCCTGCGCATCCTGTACAGCTCAAGAATATCCACTCGAGGTTCCCCTTCCTTCACCTCTCTGTGAAACATCTTTTGCAAATTATCCTGAAAGAAATGTAAGAAGGTTATAAAACGAAACCTTTTGTCTTAAAATAGTAACTGTAGTGTATTGGTGGTATAAGAGAACAAATTTCTTTTTGCATCCCTGAGTTCTATAACCTCTTTAATATGTGTAAAACATAATTTATCACCTCGAACTCTGCTTTCTCTCTTTGCAGCACTTCTTCGAGTTCGCCAATTCGACGCCTAAAACTTTTGCTGCAATTTGACTAATAGCATTTAATACTTCAGAAAACAGAAGCTCTGCTCTCTCTACCACCTGATTAATTAGAAAGGAAGCGAAGTCAGTTAAAACGTGTTAGATTTCAAAACTGAGGAACACAGGTATCTAACCTCATCTGTCTCTCTCTGTATCCAGTCCTGATTATCATAGTTGAAATTAAGCACTGATGGTGGAAGGTAGACAGAATTAACATCTATAGTAGCGTAACGGAAGCAAGCAACCATGTTCCCAAATCTGCATAGGCACAACTTGTTAGAGCAAAGGGAACATGCAAAATGTTTAATCAGATATGTTTCAACAATTTAGTCATCTTCCATCCCCAGGGGAATGAAATGCAAGAAAAAAAAGTACCCGTAGAAGCGAAGACAGTCTCTATGGAGAGAATGGCCACAACATGCTACTCTACTGGCAGCTGCGTGATTTGAGAAACTGAGCTCCAGAAACTTCCCAACGATAATCCCCACGCAGCATCAGACATCACCACTCGTAGAGTCGCTGGAGGAAAGCCGTCAGGTCGAGGGCATCTAAGGCATCTATGCCACATCCAAATCTTCCCCTCCTTTTCACCAGGTAAGAGATAATCTTGTAGCTTCTTAACAGATATTGTAAGGCTGCCTTGTCGATGAGTATAACAGTGGACGTGAGCTTCTGATGGCATCTCACATGAACGACACCTGTAACCCTGCGATTCAAGCATATATTTGGATTACCATATCATTATGTAAGCTGAAATAAAGAAGTCCACGAATTGTAAAACTTACCTGATCGAACAAATGATCTCTCAAGAACCGTCCCAAGGGTTTATCGAAACTACCATAGTATTTTATCCGGAAGAGATGAGACCTCTCACACACAGTTCCTTTCCACACCGATCTGGACGATAGGGAAACCAGAATGCTCTGGTGATCAGAGGGTGCCGGAGGAAATTCCTCTTTTTGAGATTGTGGTTCCTTTGGAATCTCACCGTTTTGTTGTTGGATGGTCGTAACCTCTGAACCATTGTCCTGGTTTTCTACTACAACGCTCGTACTACTTTGAGAACTCTGTGGCACAGCGCCTTGCCCTGATGAATGTAGGGAACTGTCCAACATGTCTGCTGCCTCAATTGTTGAGTTGCTTTTGTCTGCTGGTGTGTCTGCCAGCGCAGATCTTTCAGAAACATTTGCGTTTCTTCCATCTTTCACATGGTCAGGCAAATTCAATGGAACATTATAGCGTGAAAATGTGAAACCCGGATTTACTTCTCTGGCAGCCTGCCAACCTGAACCATTAGGTATCAGAGGATTTATGTCCTTCTGGATGGATAGATTAGCAGTGGTCGAAAGCAACTCTGATGCTGGGACACTGTTTGCTCGCTGTGGTTCGGAACCAGTTAGCATTGTTGGAGATTTTTCATATGCGGAAACCATGAAACCTGGCACAGTAGATATCGAACGTTCAATGCTCATAGATTTATCTGGAAGAGCTACCGTAATTGGGGAGTTCAAGGGGAGATCTGGTGAGGCTCCTTCGTCAGCAAGAAACGATGTCTCCAGTGCCAAATGATAAGCTGCAAAAACTCCATACTGGACCACATGCTTCACTTTTTTCAGCTCTTCTTCATTAGCACCCCTCAGCAAAATCTGAAGAAGAAAGAACACAAAAAAAACAAGTAATGTCATCAAGCAATCAGATATAAGAAATCTGCTCTAAAACTTTTAATTTTAATGGCTGGGAGTGCTTACTGTAAAGCCTAATGGCCTTGGACAACCCTCAAAATACATCAACGTCTTCACTACTTTCTTTCCAGCTTGACCAGCTGAACCATGTTCTTCAAGAAACCTATCCACACGAAAATTCTCACAGTAACCCAGCTTTTGAGAAGAGAGGTGGTCTACTGAAGGAATTATCTGAGCACCAGTGCAGCGAGCAATGCGATCTAAAAGTGGTCTCTTAATGTTCAGAACAAGAGATATGTCTTTGGCTAGAAGATACTCTTGCGCAAATCGAGAAACTGATTTTTCGACTAGAAGAATGTTTGGACGTTCAGCGTGAATCTTTGCAACAGCCATCTTTAGATGATCCTTTTCCTGATAACCAAAATAAGTACAAGAAGAAAAGAGTTTAGGCATAAATACGCAAATTCCATATCTAACCACCAACGAGAAGAAATAAAATATTTCACCTGTTGCAACAAAGTATCAAAACTCGATAACTGGTTTGAGACTCTTTGATACTCAAGCGCACCACCTAGAATCAATAGTCGAGCGTTCTCAATCTTCGCTCTCATTCTCCTATGAGCCACGTTTCTCTTGCAAACAACTCCTTTAACTACCATGCTGTAACATGATACACGGACTTATTAATAGGTATCCACAGATAACATAATGAAAGATACATAGTGAATAAAATGAAGCACTATGAACTCAGCACCAGTACATTGAGATTTAAGTTGTGTTGCTTCTGTTACCTATCATGTCGGTACCCGGAAGCTAAGCACTTTACTTTGACATAGCCACCAGGATCCATTCCTCCACTTTTACTCATATCAGGCTTCAACAAGTTAGCCGCCTCCCAAGAAAGAGAGGTGATAATCTCTAACCAGCTCTCTTTGCCCTCTTCGTCGGTCACAGGGATGTTCTCGGCTTGCAACAATTGTGCAAGCAAAGCCCTAAAGTGCCCATCAACCACATTCTTCATAGCCTTCTTATGCTCTTCGCTTGTTCGATCCTCGCTACGATACTCTCCACTTCCAAAGCTAGCGGAAGGTCGTAAGTATCCCCACTCACCCGAGGCATCTCCCTCATTATCTTCCTCATCATACAAAGGACTTTCTCTCTCATCTTCTTCGTTTTCTGGGTCCGGTGGGACCCACAAAAGTCCATTGTTCTCGAAATCCACCGGTTCCGCCACTTGGTCATCCGAAATATCTGGCGGAGAAGGAGCTTCACTTTCGTCACGACCATCATGCTCATCTTTCTTCTGGAACTGCTCTGCTTCTTCCCCAATCAAAGATTCAAGACAATGGTGAATGAGTGGAGAGCCGCTTAAACTTTTCTGGTCAGAGGTTTCGCCACTAAGATGCATACAGGGGCCATCACCTATGCTCGTCTCCTCATATTCCATTGGGCCATAATATTGATTAGCTTGAGGAGAATGGCTCGTATCGATATCAGTCTGGTATACACCATACTCATCGTACTCATCATCACTCCTGATGGATAAAGGAAAAAAAACAATTCAAGTTACCCAAACAGTATGGTCAAAGGCCACAAGACCTACCCTGGAACTTGTTTGCAGAGTCTAATAAGATCAAAGAAAGCTCAGAAGAAAAGAGTACCTATTTAAAGCAAAGCGAGATGGATCTTCCACATCTGTGGCGATGAAGCTGTTCCTCCTAGAAGTTTCTTTGCCTTTTCTGGTCGTGCCTGTCTCCATAGACGATACTCCGTGCAAACTGACATCAGAACCACGTTGAACCCTTTGATAAGGACCAACTAAACCCGGCATGGAGCCAAGAGCGAAGCTACTACTATTAGCAGTGGTACTAGTCTTTGAGCTAAGAAGACTCGACTCGGAAGGCGAGGTACTAAGCTCAGGGATATTCGAAACACGAGTTCCACCATCACCTTGCTCCCACTGCCTGAAACAATAGTTACAAACACGGATCCTCTCCCACTCTTCACGAGGAGTTCTCAAGTCACTGGCAGGCAAAGGAACAGAGTTGGCAGTACACTTGCCGCAGAAAACTCTCCCACAGAGACGGCAATGGTGCCTACGGTTGATAAGAGTAAACTGAGAGTCACACTCGTAGCAAACACGACAGCTCTGATCAGGCATCCAGAAATCCCTGGACACAGTAGCTGGCTCTGATCGCCAGGGGATCCAGGATTTGACCAGACCCACAATCTCAGAGAGTGTCTTGTTATTATTACTATCTCTTGTATCCATCTAAAACCTTCCCAACCATCATGCTATATGACGGTCATGGAAAGCCCTAGAATCCCAAACACTTTTAACAGATTGAAAACCCTAATCAAAAAACAAAGAGATAAAAAACGTTAAAACGCTAGAATCGGGTTTGATCCGGATCCAATTATCACGACAGCGATCAAAGGAACGGTTTTTACAGATTACACGAAATCAAAATCGAGCAAATTCACCATCATCAGGGATCAATCATGTGCGAATTGAAATCGAAATTCGAAAGCTTTGGAGGTTAACCTAGAAACCCAAGCAAAGTGATCGCATGGGATTACCTAAAAGAGAAACCTTTTTGGAGTCACGAGAAGAAGGAAGATGGTCGTCGTCTTGTGTTATTGTTTGATTGGAGAGCTATTGACTGATCTTCAAGGCAAGGGCCAAGGGGGATAGCGACATTGTCATCACATTCAATTATCCGCGTCTTACAGTTTTAATCATACACCCTCACGTACCTAATCTTAGCTCCCTCCCTCCCCCGCCACCATTATTGTCACAATTAATTTTTTGCCTAATTTATGATTTTTTTTAATTCAGGTATGATTTGGGTAGAGTATCTGAATATATATGGACCAAAATACTTTCAAAATCTCATAATTGTAATTATTAATACTGAAAAATTACTCAATGAATCTGAAATTTCCTGTAAAAGGAAATTGAGAATCAGCGTCAAGAAAGCATAAAAGGCAATGGAGAATATTTGGAAAAAAAGTAAATGAGAATCAAGATCACAGATTTTCAGGGGATGTATTCAACTAAGAGGGATGTATTCAACTGAGAATTTCAGGTGATTTGTATTAAAATGACAAATCCACTGTTATTCAAACATGAATTTTAAAAACTCATTTAAAATCCACTGTTATTGAACTTGACATTTCGTAAAGTACTCTGAAATGCACTGTTATTGAAAATATTTTAAGTTGTGGGATTTTAAAGTTTTGAGGTGATTTTAGGGTGTTTGGGTGGAGTTTCTTAGTTAAAATAAATAAAACTCAAATCTCATTGTTTTAGGTGATATTCTAGAGTAATTTAACAAAAATCACCTAAATCTTTGCAACTTATTAAAAT
>NW_026617486.1:0-16986 GCF_000801105.2 Raphanus sativus | reverse complement strand
TCAATCTCATCAAACATAGGAGATGCAGAGCGGAAAGATACTTGATCATCATCCAACATCATCATCCTGTTAAACTTTTAAACCTTTAGCATGTAGTCAGCTTTTAAACAAACCAAAGCAAAGCAAAGCAAAAGGCATCAACCTCTTGTTAATACTACCAGAAGTCAACACTTCATCAGCAGTGATCTTAACATTACGAAACCAGATAACATCTTTACCCGTTGGCCACCTCAGAGGAACCTTATAATCCACAGTGGTGGAACCAAACACCCCTGTCTCGACCCACAAAACCGATCATAACTCTCAGAAACGTTAAAGCAAGGAACGTAACTCTCAGACTCTACACCACAATACTCAACTCTTTCCACCTAGTGGGACCTACGAAGATGTCTCCAATATCCAACAGGTCAGAAAACAAGCTGCTCCTGTAATCTCCTGTAGCTGTTACGATGATACACATGACCAGTGGAAGAAGAAGAAGAGGTCGTGGAGATGATAGAGACGGTCCACCAGAAGGAGCCAGCGAGAGCAAGAAGGACAACAAGAGCCAGAGTGGTCTTGAGAAACAGAAGCATGAACTTCTGCTTGTTCCTTGGCGTGTAAGGATCATCAGCCTTGTTCGTTGGTAAAGAGGAAAGCAAAGGAAACCTCACGTTGGTGGTGGTGGTTTTGTCCTTCATTTGAGAGTCTCTGAGATTGTCGGAAACTCGTGCTCCTCCTCCTCCTGAGGTGCCACGTTGCAGCAGTGGCATTGACATCCTGTGAAAAGAAGAAAGTAAGCAACTTTAGGTGAAAGAGAGAGACTTTTGATAAAGCCAGAAGATCATTTATGGAAAAAAGATTCGAACTTTATGGATCCATGAAACTCTGATGAAACCCAGAAAGAAAGAAGAGACCTTTTTTGATTCTACGCTATTCTTCGGACAAGTCTCTTATCTGTTTTAAAGAGAGTGAAGCTCTCGCAGTACGTTCGTTTGGTGAATGGATCCAAATCTCAGACCAAAAAAAGCTTTAATAAGAATGAGAATTTTTAGCTCAAATTAAATACTTTTTTCTAAGGTAGGCAAGAAAGATAGAAAAATTGGAAACTTTAGAGAGAGAGAGAGAGAGAGAGAGAGAGAGCGGTTGAATAAATAAAGCAAAATCTTCTCTCTTCTCTGTCTCTGTATTTTTGGGGAGTTATGAGCGTATTTAAGGGAAAAGAAGAGAAGCTTCCCATTGGTACATGTCTAATTTTTTTATTTTGTAGTAGGAGTTACTTTTTTTTAGTAAGTAGGAGTTACTATTTTAATTTTTTAACTAGTATGTTTATTCTTTTTTTTTAACATTGGCGGTGCATTAAAACCAAATAAATTGACTTCGAATTCAAGTTTCAGTAATTCGACTGGAAAATTAGAGATGCTAAATACTATATGTAGTAGTTGACGAATTAAAAGTTAGAATGTGCCTAATGATAATAATAATCTATACTATTAAAACACAAGGCCCTTTTTTGAGGTGCCCTTGATTTTCAATATTATTTACCATTTCTTGCCACTGAGATATATTTTATTCTATGCTTTTGATTAAATGTTCTTTAAATATTCTGAGAAACTTATTCATTATCCATCTGATCTATTTAATCTTTTCCGCTCCTTTAGTTAGTTTACCTATTTTAGTTATCCCTTAAATATATAAATCTACTACCGTGGCTATATATGTTAATAGATATCGAATTTTAACCCTACCTAAACGAACTTCAAACCCTAATAATATTTTTTGTGTACACTTTGAATAAATAACTATTAACGTGTGTTAGTAAGCCTGTCAATTTTTATTAACATGTGAAATATCATTTTATGATTTGTGTAAGTGTCGATCATATGATTGTGCTATCAATGTGTATTAATATAAAACAATCATCTGTTTTATATTAGCATGTAAACTACTATATAAAACAATCATTTTACAACCAAAATATCTATGTTATTAAATCCAAACTCATAATACCGTTTTACAATCTATATATACGTGATTTCATTTTTTTTTAAAGATACTGTCGAATCTGTAACATTTACCACATTAATGCTTAGATTTCAAAAACTCAATCCTTTTTCACGAACAGTATATGCAAGCTAATCTTCAAAATATCTATACTTACACAAAACAGGATATTTCATAAATATTCCAATCGAATTCAAAAATCTCGCTCCGCAAACACATAAATTTAGTTTTGATCAAACAACAATATACTCAGTTTTAAATTTGAATAACTATATTAATATTTTGAAGCGGAAAGTTAGTAAGAAACTGGAAACAAAATATATTGTGAATTATTAATGAAGTATATTCCAAGTAATATTCTATCAATCACCAAATTTTCACCTCATATGTTCCATCCGTGTAATCTCTATCTAAACTTACATCCTCATTCACTATATATACAACCATATAAAGTCTAACCCTTATATCGTACCACAAAAATCTGAACAATATTATTGCAGATGTTTGAGAAACAAAGTAACCAAGATAGGAAGGCTCTAGAGATTCTCTTTACCTCTTCAAATGACTTGGTAACTCGGGAACTAACCAGTTTCTAACGAATGGAACCGTCAATGGAGCTGCTTGGAGAGATGCAACAGTATAAAGCCTCGACACCATGTCACCATAGTTTGTCCATTCAGCTCGGTGTTTTCTCAAGAACCTCAGCAGAAGGGGTGGAACATTCTTCAAGGGAACACAAGTAAGAGAATGAGTTTAATACAGTAATTTAAAACGATTATTTTATTTATTCATGTGTTTAATCATGATATAGAACCTACACCAGCATAGAAGCTTTGGCACATAGGACAGAGCAAAATATAAACCAAAAACCATGGAAAATGCAATAATTATTCATTTCAAGTTGCAAATTATTAATTGGGAGACGAGGACAAAGATTACTTATACAGTTAATATTAATTCTAAAATATGCCACTAATATCCGTACACATAAGTTTATAGATGTGAACATAAAAGGTCAAAAGAAATAAGACACTACACAAAATTGGGCAAACGTTTCAAACAAGCACACATCACAAAACAACATATAATTCATGTTGCCTTTTACTGGAATATTTTTAAGCTATGACTTCAATTCAATCTATAATGTGTTTCTCTCTCTAAGTATGTGTCTCATGTATTGCAGGTCGTCTCTGTGGAGTTGTCTGCAAGCCTATTGTCTATTCTCACACCACAGGTTGTGAAAATTTTTGCTCTGCATCATTCTCATAACATTTGTACATGTGTTCTAGCTCTTCTTTTATCAAGCATCCATGTTCTTTAATCTAGAAAGTTGGGATGTCTTTGGTTTTCTAGGTTCTGACCATGTGGAAATGATAGACATGTGGAAGAAGAAGCACAACCCATCCGGAATAGTCTACGAATGGTTTCTTGCAAAGGCATACTTCTTCTGTTTTAGATCTTCTTTGATGATGGCTTAGATTTAAGTACAATTATTTTAGTCTTTTTCTGTATGCTAGATCGCAAGCAAGCTTGATGTTTTACCTGGTGATGAGTTTCGTGTGGCATATGAAGAAACAGTCAAATTTGGTAGCCATGTGATCGTCAGTGCAGGTAACTTTGATAATTCAAGAACATGTATTCATATTTTAAATCTATTTTCTTAAGGAGTCGTATGCATTGGTATTTATTGGAGACCGATCAACATGGGCAAAATACCACTATGGCACAAAGTGAAGTTTTTGTATGGCTTTAGTGTTTCAACTTTCAAGCTGTCTTTTTCTACCGAGCTCTGAGAACTTAACAATGGTTAAAGTCTTTTGCTTCCTTTTTATTTGAAGGTTACGTGATTAAGTTATTATTTTAAATTTTAATTTAACAACTTCATTAAAATAATAAAGAAACTGTGAACATTAATTTCGCTATATTTTTTATATTCTCGCTACTTATATACTAACTAATGAAATCAATATTAAAGGAGAAGAACCAAGAAACGTGGGTTAAATATTTTAAATCTTAATAATTACATAATCTAAAGATCACTAAAATATAGCAACAAATATCTCTTTACGAATCTACAGTAACTATTTATTTATCTAAGTATATTTTCCAAATCTACACTATTAATTATGTTAGTTGATTTGAACAGTAATTAATACAAAACTTTTTAAACTAATTAAAGAGGAATATTCAAATTTTGTGGGATACGGAAATAATCCAATATATATTTTGAAAATATATGGTCTATCAACTTACACTCCTATTTTAAAGGTTTATTTTAAAGGTTTATGATCTATATCGACACAAATTTCAAATTTAAGTATATTTTCTATTTATATCGAACTCCTATTTAAGTATATATTTATATATTTATGTATATTTACTTGTACAATGGCTATGACACAAATGTATAGTTATATATGCAATACTACAAATTTAAATTTAGTACAATTGTCAAAACTTCTGACTAATAATTTTACAACAATTTTCACATGGTTTTAGAAATTAGAATATTTCCGAATAACAGTATTTGATTTTCACCTGGTATTTTTTTAAAAAAAACGTTTTTGTTCTTTGTTTACAAGATGTTCTTTTATACTAACAGTATTTTTGAATAATTATTAAAATAACTTATATTTTAAAGTATATTTAATAACAACTAAAGGTAAGGAAATCCAACTGTTAAAAAGCTTTTTCAATGAAAAAAAATATTGTTAGAACTAATTTCCAAAATTTATTCATCCTAGATATTTAATATTTAAGGAAGACTGAATTTTGTAGCATATTCTTTTTCCGGTTTGAAACTAACCTCACAATAAATAATCTTAATATATTTATAATACAGATTAACAATATCTTCATTTAAATATAAATTGAAATGTATATTTAAATCTAATATATAAATTGAAAGGTATATTCAAAGTTTAATATTCAAGAGAAATTGCCAAAAATACCATTTTCATAGTACCACTTTTCATGTTTACACTAACCACTTTTACCACTACTTTTAATGAAGGGTTTAGATTTGAACGTTTAGGATTTAGGGTTTAGATTTTATGTTTTAGGGTTTAGATTTGATATTTTAGGTTTAGGGTATAAAGTTTAGGGTTTAGAGTTGAGGATTTAGGGTTTATAGTTGAGGTTTCAGGGTTTAGGGTTTAGGATATTGAATTTAGGGTATATAGTTTAGGGTTAGGGTTTAGAGTTGAAGATTTAGGGTTTAGGGTTTAGAATTAAAGGTTTAGGATTTAGAATTTTGGATTAAAATTTTGAAAAGCATATAAAAACAAAAATGTAAGAATCTTTAACATTTTAATAAATAAGGTATTTTTGAAAATGTGTACTTAATAGTGGTAAGATGAATAATGGTACCTTCAAAGTGGTATTTTGAAAATTCCCCAATATTCAAATATCTTTTTATTTAAATGTATATTTAAATCTGATATATAAATTGAAATGTATATTCAAAGTCTAATATTGAAATATTGTTTTATTCAAATCAAAATATATAACTGTATATGAATTTTGATAATATATAAAAGGTTTATTATAAATATATTTTTATATATTTTTATAATAATTAAATTAAAGAAGTATGGTTTAAAAAATATAACTCGCGGATAACCGCAAAATTAAGTAGAACGGGTACAAAATTATTTGTTTGCGGGTTGTACGGGTCAGATTTTTTACCAAAACAAAACTAAAACCCGCGTGTTAGCGGATCAGCGGGTCGGGTTCGACCTGTAACCCATCCCTAACTGAACGTATACCGGATCAATTTTTAAATTGCCATTATTTAATAAAATATATTTTGATTAAGATTTACACACAAATATGATTAAAAAAACATATGAATATAATCACAAAGAAAACATAAATATGAAAACTAAATTTAAAACAAAAAAAATATACCCGCCCTCAAAAGGGCGGGTCAGAATCTAGTATATATTATTCTCCTAAGATATCATAGAACTACTCACTCTGTTCTGTTATATAAACTAATTTTGTTAAACATACCAAGTAATAAAATATATTAGTTATACTTCTCGTTTTTGGACTTCATCGTTTGTCCATCAGATTTTTTGGATTTGTTTAGAATCCTAATGATAATAATAATAATAAAATATATTATTCTCCTAAGATATAACTGCTTACTCTGTTCTGTTATATAAACTAATTTTGTTAAAAAATACCAAGTAATAAAATATATTTAGTTATACTTCTCGTTTTTGGACTTCATCGTTTGTCCATCAGATTTTTTGGATTTGTTTAGAATTTATATTGGACGACAAAAGAACAAAAAAAACACGTGATCAGATTTTTTTTGGTCTAAACACATGATCAGTTCTATGCTAAAACAAATATGATTGTCCAGTTAACGCCAAGTTACTTTCGAAAGAAAACGAGTTCAGAGTTCAGATAAAACTATTCCAGCTTGCTTCATTTTTTTCCTAATTACCTCACGATCAGAATGTGGCATATACAACAAATTGTGCATGTCTTCGATTTGGTTTCGTGTTTTCAACGAAGGTTTGGCTTCTTATCTGAAAATTAATGTTTGTGAACTAACAGAAAAAACAGGAGTCTTCAAAAAATTCTATCATTTATTATCAAACGCATTTAGTAGAAGACCAGTTGCCCACTTGTACACGCCATCCACGATCAGGTAATTAAAGTTCGGGTAATATCAGAGCTCGTAAGAGCACCTCCTAAAGTTAGAAACCATGAAGATTTCTTAAACAAACAAAAATATTAATAATATAATTATTTATTTATGTTTTATTTTATTTAAACTGTTTAATCATCTATTTAAATGGCATCTGTTTTTTTAGTATCCCATAATCTTTTAAAAAATAATAACTAAGAATTTTTTTGGGTTTAATTTCTATAACTAACTAAGAATTATCATTGGAAATGCTCTAAGATATGTGAAAGAAATGAAAATATGTAAAACAAATGGAGATGTTCTAAGATACATGAAAGAAATGAAATACTTAAACCAAATAAAAAAAGAAAACATACAATTTTTCTTACTAATTGCACTATCAGTAGGTTGGCTCGTATTGCCGTGTATTATATGAATATTGACGTATACACCGTTAAGTGTATGTGCGTGTTAAGGGAATGATATTACTAGTTTTGTGTCTGAACAGAATTTATTGGATCAAATATTTGGAGTTTTTTGGGTGGAGTGTAGAAAATAAAATAGCTAAAACTCTGAACCATGGGTCCCACATAAACGCGGTGATATGTCGGTGGCTCATAACGTCCGACGTGTGTGGATTTGATGGTGTCTGTAACCGTACGCCTTTTACAGAGGATCGTATATATTTTAATCGTCGAAGCAGAGATGCTTGGGTAATAGGATAAGTTAGCGTGCACGGTATTCGACCTCTTGTGTGTAGCGGACCGTGACAAAGAAAACTTCACGGATCTGTTAATCTGCTGGATCACATGTATGTGCTGTTTAGCTAGCTATGTCCCCTTTACTTGATTAATTAAGAGATTTATGCGATTATTTAATACGTATCAGTTCTTTTTGATAATATTCATTCAAATGTACGCATGCGAAATAAAACAAAAGAAGAAAAGAACCAAAAAATATCAGAATTGAAGTAGGCTACCGACGAGTTTTATAACTTACTGATATCTATCAATGTGTTTTTTTTTTCTATTTTTGCTAAACGATATGTGGTTTTTAAGCGACGTGAGACTTATGAAAAATATTTCCCGACGTATTCACATTGTGTCTGGTAGGTCTTATTGCCAACTTGTAGTTTATCAGGATTTTGTTTGTGTATGCTGAATGCATGGATCTAAAACAACGTGATAATCGTGTCAGATTCAGTGTAATTGGAATGTACGCGTATTCTAATTAGGTCAAAGTATTGAAACGTAACTGAACAAATGCGACAAGAGTCAATTTTTTTTAACTAAACAAGAGTAGTCATGTCTTTGATAACTAATAACAAGCAACATGGGAATTATCGTTGATTTATATAAATGTGTGTAGAGATGTCGATATTTACTCAATCCTTATTTTCAACGAAGAAAATAAATTAAATAATATTATCCTTATTCAACAAAAGACGAACTTTTTATTGGTATATGATCAAAAAAGATAAAAGAGATTATTTGTTACAAGCCGTCAGTCGTCACATGCGACTTTTTGTGCTTCACGGATGAATTACAGTATTAATATGGAACAGAATCACCGACATGGTACTATGAACTTTGTGCAATCCGATGTCTAACTCAAGAAATATTGCATACGACGCGTCTTCCGTACTCATATACTAAAGCATCTTTGGTCTGATGATTGTAGAAGATTATAAGTACTAATGTTGGCCAGACATTTACAAAGTGGCAAATTCTAACGTGAAAACAGCTTATTTATCGTATGTTTGTCTTTTAGAAATAATCTTGGTTTCCATGTAAAGTGTATAAAAGTGTAACCAATGGTTTTATAGCTTCTTCTATGATGACATTGGTATTGGACAGAGATAGAAAACTTTTCAAACATAAGACAAATATATCTATCTTATTAAAACATAAGTACACATATAAAAATACCCTTAATTTTCAAATTTAATTATACTTTCATGCCACTGATAATTAATTTGAGTTTCATATTTAAATATTTATCTTTTTTAGTTAGATTAATGTGTTTCTTTTTCTTTTCTATTTTAATGATTGTTTTTTTCAGTTAAATTAATGTGTTTTCTTTTTCTTATTTTAATGTTTGTCTTTTTAGTTAGATTATAGTATTTTTTTATTCTTCAACAATTAATGATATTTTAAAATTGTCTTTTTATTAATTTAAAGTTGTCTAAACTATTTAAAAATTAAAAAATAGTCAAAAGTAAACATATAAAGTAGATAAATAATAATCAAATACCAAAAAATTTTAAAATATATATTTATTCTCCATCTAAATATTGAAGTTCAACCTGTTTTTTAAATTTTAATTTAGGTATTTTGGCTTACATTACTCAAATTTATATGTTTTGAGAAATTTAAAGTATATATAAATTTTGAAAATTTTAAAATAATTAAAACGGGTTATCTGTATCCGAACTGAACCCGCAAATACTCGAATCAAACTGAAACCAAAATTTATAAATATTTGAATGTTGCTGAAATTTTTAAACTCGTGAATCTCAAACCTAATAGATTTTAACCGAACAGTGAGTATCCAAATACACATTCCTAACGTAGTCAATATAAAATGATCAAGTATTACAAATACATCATTTAGTATAAATAAATAAAAACTAAAATTGAAAATTAATACCCGTGCGGTCGCACGGATGAAGATCTAGTATATATTATTAAAAAAGAAGTACACATATAGAATACCCCTTAGTTTTCAGTGTTATCTACACTTCCATGCCACTGACATTAAACAATACTTCCTATTTTAATGCTTATCTTTTCCACTTTAATCAATGTGTTTTCCAAAATTAAATACACAATTAAATAATAGTATTTTTTATTTTAATGTTTTGTCTTTTCCACTTACATTAATGTGTTTTCTAAAGTTAAATTTGAATTAAATACACTTCATTAACTTCTCAATTAAATCAATGTCAAATTAAAAAAACATTTTTATTGGACAAACAATTCATGCAAATTATAATATCAACTCTTCATTTAACAAATTTAAATGAAATAGTGTTACCAAATTTGAACCGAAACTAGATAATATCCAAAAGGATTTACCATTTTGGTATCTAGAGAACTATAATCAAACCTTATCTGAACGAAATATTTCGGATATTTTAATATATTTAAATCATATTTATATACTTCAACATGTTAGTTATTTTTCGAGTTAATATCTAAGATATAAGCTATTTTAAGTTGTTTAAAATATTTGAAATAAAAAATAGTCAAAAGTAAACATCTAAAGTAGATAAAAAATAATCAAAACACCAAAAATACTTAAAATATATATTTATTCTTCATCCAATATTCAAGTTAAACCTATTTTAAATTTTAATTTTTAGGTTCTTTGGCTTACGTTACTCAAATTTACATGTTATTTTCTTGATTTATGGATATTTAAAGATATATAAATTTTGCAAATTTAAAAATAATTTAAACGAGTTATCAAACCCGCAAAGATCCGAATCAAACCGAAACCAAAGTTTATAAATATCAGAATAGAGCTAAAATCTTTAAACTCGAAAATCTCAAACCCAAATATATTTTAACCGAATTTGAGTGGATACGCAAATACTCACCCCTAGCTTAGTCAATATAAAACGATCAATAATACAAATATACTATTTAGAATAAATAAATAAAAATTAAAACTGAAAATTAATATCCGTGCCGCGGGTCAAGATCTAGTATATATATAATTTACTAACAAAAAATGGTGGACACGTTGCAGAAGTTTTAGCAAGCGATAAGCAAAACTATTTAAAGGAAAGGAATAATTATAATCTTCTGTCAAAGATATCAGCCACTAGGTAGGTAAGTCAGACTTTCTTGGATTTTAACGATAAGCTGATGAGAAAGGAAATGTAATATGTGCATTGGTCTACTCTTGCAAGTTTGTGCAAATTGCGTAAAAACTATATATGTCAAATGTGATTCATGAGTACTTCCAAACTTTTATTAGAATAGTGCACATATTCTACGACTAACTCGTGCATCTATTATTAGCTTTACGACCAACCACACACCATAAGTCAAATGTTCCGCATTAGCTATAACCGTGTCGTGGATACCAACTCGAAATTTGAATTGAAGCAATTTTACTATTATTAATTTATTCTATATTGGACCTAGAAGTTTTAATATACTATAGGTTAATGTGGAGCCGTTGTCCTTCCAATGATGTCAGTGCCCTATTTCCTAACCTCACAATACGCTCTTTTTACTCGAGATTAGTAATAGCTGTATTACCCACATTTTTTCATTAGGACTATTCACTAATCACGGGATATATTTACACTATACGAACTTGCTTTGTGAAAAAAAAGATGTAACATATATATATATATATATATATATATATATATATATATATATATATATATATTATATATATATGTATGCCTCTCTGTGTGACGGACCGACGCAGATCTAGATCTAGTTGACACAAGGTATGGGTCATTTTGTCTTGGCTTGCACCACTTTGCAGAGTTGTGATAAATTGTCCACACTTACTATTACATTCGTGCACGTCCCAGGTTTATTATTACCTCGTAAAAAGATACATGAAACTGTATTACTATTATAACACGAAAATGTTGCTTTTTTATTTATTTATATAGCGTATTTTGTCTCTATAAAAATGGTCCAGACTAGTTACGTGTTACCATGTATTGATATTTTATCTCAATACCGAAATGTTAATTTTCTAATTTTCAATATCAAAACTTAAACCCCGATGACTTCACCGTATTGGTTTTTTGCCCTCGAGTCAGTTTATATAACCAAAACAAACCCACATTGTTAATGTATATATAATCATAAATTACTGTGACAAGTCACTTCTTAATTCCATTAGTCCATGACGCGAATAAGCCGAGCCCAGACATAACAAGCGAAGTGTAAAAATAAAAAAAGAAAAGAGAAATTCTCTTAGATAATCCTTTTAATTTATTTCCACATAACATTATTTAAAGAGAAAAATAATCAAAACGAGGTTTTATTAAATAAAAAAATATACATTTACATCATTTGGATTAACTAATCTAAACTTAAGGTTTAGAGTTAAGAGATGAGTTTTGGATATAAATTTCAAATTTCAAAAAGAAAAATATTAAAATTTTCAAAATAAAAATGACTATTTTAGACATTTTATTTTCTGAGTGATATTTTGTGACAAAAACTTAGAAAAACTATTTGAGAGAATTGATCAAATGAAAATACTCAGTCAGTGAAGTTTTTTTATTTTAAAAATGATATGAATATTATAATATACATACTCATTGGATGCGAACAAAAAAAATGAAAATCCCAATTGGAAAAAAGATATTTTGCATTTTTCAACTTTTAGATGTGGGTATCTTGTATATTTTGCCAATCACAAAATTTCCTGACAGAAACTTGGCCTTTAATGCTACCAATCCACCACTCTATATATTATTTATAGGCTGTAAAATCAATGGAACTGTGTTATCGATATAGTTCTCATTCATATAAACATAACGTTGTCCAAAAAAAAAGAACAAAGAAAATCAGATAAACATATTATCCTCGCATGATATTACAGTTTCTGAAGGAACAAATTATTCAAGTGGAAAAGATAAGACTATTTTTGTTTTGTTAAAAAAAAAGATTGTTTTTTTATGGCGACAAAATCAGACTTAGCAATGTATAATATAGAGCGGTCAGAGCACAGGCCCCATTATTGTCCACTCTAATCCAAGTTTATAGCTCAAATTCGAAATCTCGTTTTCCAGAAGTTGATGGTTACCCAACTTTGTGTCCCTCTTGTTTGAAATTGTTTTCTTTTGAAAAAAAGCTTGCTAATTGTTTGAAATTGTTTAGCATTTTCTTTTGGAAAATCATATTGTACGAACGATATTAAATTACATTCAAATTTATATACCAAATGTTTTCCAAAACAAAAAAATGTTTATGTTTTTAAACGTCAACTGAGTAAAAAACAAAATAAAAATGGAAAACTTATTATAATAGGAAAACGATGGAGATCATAATGATAAACTAGACTTTGACCCGCCCGACCGGGCGGATATTTATTTTATGTTTTTACTTTTTTATTTATGTTAGATTATGTATTTGTAATATTTAAATACAAATTTAAATTGATAATTAATTTTTTACATCTATAATAAAAACTAAAATTAAAATTATAAGTTTAATAAATATTATGATACAAAATTTTAAGTTTCCAAACAAAATAATATAGGAGTAGGTCATTTTTTTCCAATTCCAAAATCTTAACATCCCTTAAAACAAATAAAATAAATTTATAAACACATAACATATATAAACATATTTGGAAATATAATTTATATTAAAATAAATTTATTAAAGAAAAATAATCTTGCGTTGTTGTTGTTTATTTCTATAGCTTGACCCGTGACTGTATAAATTTTTTCAGCATAAATATTTCTTTTCACTTTAATTTTTTTTGTACTAATAGTATAATATATATATATATATATATATATATATATATATATATATATATATTTGTAAATTGAAATGTATTACATAATTTTTAATATAACATTTTAAAACATAGCAATTTTATTTATTACTTTGAATAATTATACTTTGTGATTTTAGTTGTCCATTATATCACAATGCATCATATAAACAAATCTAATATTTATAACTAATTGTTCTTATATTATGAAAGAATTATACTAATAATTTATGAATAAAAATCTATATTACTAAAGTGAAATTTATTTTCCTACAGAATTTTTGAAAAAAGGTTTTAAACGATTTGTAAAAATAGATTCTTAAATCATTATCTTGAGAAAATAATAAAACAATAAAAACAAATATGAAAATGATAATAATAACTTGGGCCGGGTGATTTTCAAAAATTATGACTTTGGCCATAGATGATTTATAAATGGTTTATTAGGCTAACGTTATGATATGTGCACCTATTATCATTTTGGCCATAATAAAATACGTACATGAATATTAGGAGCAATGCAAAATAAAGAATGCTTATGTTTTAGGAAAGTCGTTTTAAAAAATTTATTGTTCTCAAATCCTTTTTAATTTAAAATCTGATTTAGGAAATCATTTAATAAATTAGAAAAAGACATGAATTACTTAAATGTAGGATTATTAAATATTTTATTAGCATAGACTTGTAAATAAATAGTAAATCTTAAGGTTAATCCATATGTGTACTTCGGTTCTGTTTTAATAAAGTAGATGAGAGGGAAGTCTTTGTTCCAACAACGAGGGAAGGCCATACTATAGCAAATAAATAGACCATATACCAAAGAGAATAGACCATATATCAAAGAGAGGTTTGCAAAATAATCCAAGGGATGTTTATAAAATGAAAAAAACAATTATCATAGCTTATAATCAAAAAGTAACATTGATCTGCTACAAGACATAATGCCAATTTAAATATACCAAACTAACAAAAGCACCTTTATCTATGACATAATGCCAATTTAATCATATATGAAGGCATCGATCATATATGATAAACGGCATAGAGAAGGAACAAATACGATATATCATAGATAAAGGTGCTTTTGCAAAATTCCTTAAGGAATAATTATGAAATGAATAGTAAAAAATTAAATAATTAACGAGAAATTCAATGTGAATTCCTTTAACACTGGTGTCTGGTGGGGTTCTATCCTATCCCTTTCTCTTTCACGTCAAAATATTATAAAATGGCATTGCCACCGTGTCAGTCGCTCTTAAGTTTTAACATGTGAACACATGCCATTCCATGTGGATCTTTATATAAATCAAAGCCTTTTCTTTTCTTTGCACAACCCAATCATTATTTATTGTTCAACACTCAAGAAGAGCTTTTGAGCGACTCAAACAAGATCTTTAAACTATTGAACGAAAAAGAAAAGGACTGTATTCTGTATAGGAAAATAGGCGATTGCATTTTAAACGTTACTGATGTGAGGACATCCCTATGAATGTGTATTTGTAGTTGTAGGGACGAACTTATACGAAATGGAACATGTGAGAGAATTGAAGTGATAAGTAATGACGAATGCGCTTTATACAAAATACATTCGTGGAGTTTTCGAGTGATGATATGTGGATCTTTTCAAATGATCTAGATGAGTACCAATATCCTAATGTTTCAGTTGTTTTTCTTCTTCATCATTGTACTAACTTATCCTCCCGAATAATTGCTTCGTGATGCATTCATGACCATGACATGACCGATGACACCCACTTCATTGTTAATGAAGAGGGGGGAAAGCAGTCGAACCTGATGGGCTTCCCAAAAGCTAAAATACTAGAAAATACAATATGAATGGTTTTGAAGACTAGTTTTGGGCCGGTTGTATAGATAAGGAATATAATGGACTCTCTGAAAAAAAAAACACAAGTTTTCTTAAAACATATGGATTTGACATACAAGAAAATGGGGTGAGAGAGGCTCGAACTCTCGACCTCAGGATCACTCAGAAGCTATGAGACCAACTGCGCTAGCCAACTGCGCCACCACCCCAGATGCCTTCTAACTCAAAACTAAATTATCTCTAATTTTGCATGCTTCCTTTGGAGTCTAATCCACAATATCTGATGCAACTGAATCAAAATAAGAATTAAAATGGTTTTTAATAAAACACCAGCAGTAATATGATATAAACAATTAAATATAATGTAAACACAGCAGCAATCACTACAAAAAAGAGGTATTTAACATCATTTATTTTCTATTTTTGCATTAGTTATAAATGATGTAAAAAGATTTTGCATCACTTAAATAAATGACTCTGAAAGTGGTGATGCAAATAATTTACATCAACTTAATAGTAACTGATGTAAAAATACTTAATATTTACATCAATTACTATAAGTGATATTATTAGGTATCAGTTGCAAAAAAATGATACTAACAACTTTATCAGTTTTTTAAATGATGTTAATATTGATATCAATTAAAGTAATTGATTCAAATTATTTATATCATTTATTCTTAATCGAAGCAAAATTAATATTATTTTTAAAATGATTTCGTAATTATATAA
Organism: Raphanus sativus; assembly: GCF_000801105.2. NCBI lineage: Eukaryota > Viridiplantae > Streptophyta > Magnoliopsida > Brassicales > Brassicaceae > Raphanus > Raphanus sativus. The sequence goes on along the minus strand of NW_026617486.1, from coordinate 1,315 downwards.
TTTATAATTATTAATTGAGAATAGTATTATAATTTGTACAATACATAAATTTTCGCCAATATATAAATCAAAGAGAATAATTTTATTGTTTTTATTTTTTATTTTGAAAATATAATCTTACAAGTAAAAAAAGTAAGAGAAGAGAATTGTCAATGATTAAACAAAATTTGCCATAAATTTAAAATATTGAGATCCTTCTTCTTGATTTCTTCTTGTTCATTGTAGAATTCCCCATCAATCAATATCCTTGAGACTTCTATTCTTCCACCATTTTTGAGTCAACGTCATCTCTTTCCATATTTTTAGATGACCCTGATCCTAGCAACAAAGGATACTTAAACCATAAACAGAAATTTCTAAAAACTTGTAATCTTCTAAAAATGCGAACCAGGAGAAGAAAAGAAAATACCTCTAAGAAATTTCAATCAGATTTGACTGATTAGGAAATTCCAACTGTTGTTTGAAGTTATTTTTTTTGAAAAAAGGCTAAAATACTGCCTTTAACTGGGTTCGAAACATGCAATGTTTAAACTGATAAAGAAATTGAAAGAAACAATGATGAATATGAGGATTTTGAGAGGAGAGAAAAGCGTTTGTTGAGGTGAATCAGTTATACTATTTCTCGAAGTCTCTTTTCTCTCTCTAAGTTGATGCTATTTTTGATTAATTTGTTAACGTTTTATTTGGGATTGTAGTAGTGGTTCATTTTCTAGGGTTTGAAGATCACTTAGAGAATTCCACGATGTAAACTAATTTTACTATATTAGATATTTAATTGATGCAAATTAAGAGAAAATTACATCATCAATACTATAAAACAGAAGGCCTTTTTTTGAGGTGTCCTTCTGTTTCAACAATATTTACCATTATATGCCACTGGCATTTATTTTTAATCATATGCTTCCTTTTAATTATTGATAATAATCCACGGCAACTTTAATTCCAACTTCACGTTTATTCCTTTCCCTTTTGCATCATATGTCATCCCATAGTTGTGAACATCTGAGTTATTCATTTATAATAATTGTATTGATTGTACAGAAGTCAGTCCATCGATCTTCATTCTTATAAAGTGTATTTTTAGTTTTACATGTTTAATCTTACACCATCTGGCACATTCAACACCACAATTCAACATTTCACTGATTTCAAATTTACATACTATTATATACCAGCATAGAGCTTATTAATGTTCTATGATCATAGCACTATTCAGAATATGAGTTCTGAATCCTGTATGAAACGTAACTATATATTTGAAAGCTTCACAATTTTTTACGTATTGTATGGAATAGATTTTTTTTTTTTTTGTAAA
>NW_026617485.1:0-16988 GCF_000801105.2 Raphanus sativus | reverse complement strand
GTTATCATCAAATCCCCATTGCATCAGCAGATGTAAGGAAGACAGCTTTCCGACTAGGTATGGCCATCTATGAGTTTTGTGGTTATTGCCATTCGGATTGACTAATGCACCAGCAGCCTTCATGAAGATGATGAATGGAATTTTCAGGGAGTACTTAGATGAATTTGTAATCATCTTCATGATGATATACTAGTTTACTCTAAGACCGGGAAGACCATGAGAGCCATCTCAGGTTGGTGTTGGGAAAGGTTGAGAGAACAACAATGTGTTTGCCAAGCTAAGCAAGTGTAGCTTTTGGCAGAAGAGCATTGGCTTCCTAGGACATTGTGGTGTCTGAGGAAGGAGTGTCTGTTGATCCGAGAGAAGTCAAGTGTATACAAGAGTGGCCAAGGCCAAGAAGAATGCTACAGAAGTAAGAAGCTTCTTGGGTTTGGCCGGATACTACAGGAAGTATGTCAAGGGTTTGCAAGTGTGGCACAACCGATGACACAACTTACCGGAAAAGATGTCAAGTTCATTTGGTCAGAGGCTTGTGAAAAGAGCTTTGAAGCCTTGAAGAACATGCTGACCAGTGCACCAGTTTTGGTGTTACCTGAGGAGGACCAACCATATGTGGTGTACACGGATGCATCCATTACTGGATTAGGCTGTGTACTTACACAGCATGGGAAGGTCATAGCATATGCCTCTAGGCAACTCAGGAAGCATGAGGGCAACTACCCAACACACGACCTGGAGATGGCAGCAGTGGTGTTTGCCTTAAAGATATGGAGATCATATTTATATGGTGCCAAAGTTCAGATTCTCACAGACCACAAGAGCCTGAAGTACATTTTCACTCAACCTGAGTTGAATTTGAGACCAAAGGCGGTGGATGGAGTTTGTGGCCGACTATGATTTGGACATTGCCTATCATCCAGGCAAGGCCAATCTAGTGGCAGATGCCTTAAGCAGGCGTAGGGCTGAGGTATCAGCTGAGAAAGAAGCAGAGATCCTGGAAGGGATGGTCCGGTCACTACATCTAGACACCATGGCAAGTGAGGATGAGCCTTTGGGTTTAGAGGCTGTGAACCAGGCCGATCTACTTACCAGAATACAACAAGCACAAAGCTTGGATGAGAACTTGCAAAAGGTTGCAAAGAATGACAAGACTGAGTATCAAGTCACAAGTAATGGTACCATTTTGGTACATGGGAGGGTTAGTGTACCTGGTGACGGGACTAAAGAAGAGATTATGAGTCAAGCTCATAAGTCTAAGTTCTCAGTACACCCGGGACTAAACAAGATGTACAAGACATCAAAAGGTATTACCATTGGATCAGAATGAAGGCTGACATTGCTGAGTGGGTGATGTTAGGAGTTTTGAGGCTCCTAAGTCAAATGATAGTATAGTGGAAGTAAGTTTGTCGAACCAGTTCTGAGGGATTCAAATGCAGAGAGAATGCAAGTATTTGCCTAATGTAAGTGCAATCAGTGAATTGGATGGTTTTTAAACTAAAACTAGAATGCAAGTAACAGAAATGATACTTTTAAGCTATTGGAAAGGAGAACTCATGGGTATAGGGATTTCAGACTTTGGGTGATCAAGTTTCGAACTAAGGAATGTAAATGATGAATCAAACTATCAACCTTAAGCCTAGACACAATTCTAAGCAAGCTCTATGTCTAGATGAATGCTCATTTGCTAACATGTCTCAAACATCAAATGTCTTTGGTTGAATAACATGCAAGCAATCATTACTAACAAGTCTATTAGCTATCTTAGCATCTTTAACAACAAATCTCTTTGGCAAAGTACACTAAAAGCCTAGGAGAGTTGACTCAGGCATTTCATCAAACACCTTTCGGTGGGAAATGCCTAGAGATCACCCTTTGAGTGGCCTACTCAAATGATGCATTAAGATCACTCTACTATGCAAGAACAAGTATGATCTATACCTAAAACATCCTAGAACTAGCCTAATCACCCTTAATCACCCTAACCCATGAATCCAAAAGGTGATTACTCACTAATCTCCATGATTCCTCTTAAACCCATGATGGATTTCAGATGAATCATATAGAGAAATAGAAAGAAAATCACAAGAACAATCACAAATCAAGCCAAAAAGAAATCTTTTCTTGAGAGAGTTTTTGTTCTTCAATAGATCAAAGATAATCTGCCAAAAGGTGGCTACAACATCCTTAAACATTAGGTTTTTCAGAGTAAAAACGTGCATAAGAAATTGCAAAAAGGTCCTTGAAAAATCATAAAATCGTGTAGCAAAAGGGGCTGGAGCGACCTTGGGGGGTCGCTCTGAGAGGTCGCTCCAGCCTCCTTTTTTGTGTCTCCGGGCGATGAAAACGCGAGCTACTTAGGTGGGTCGCTCTGGTTGGTCGCTCTGGTTGGGAGCTACCTTAGGGGGTCGCTCCGGAAGGTCACTCTGCGGTTCTCGACCATGATGGATATGCCTCTAGTAAATTGATCGTAACTTCTCTATTACATCTCCAAATGACTTGAAACCACTTCCATTAGAAAGCTAACTCAATTTCCTGTGTCTCCACAAAATCTTAGCAAAAGAAGATTTCTCTAAGGCCTCCATCCATGCTCATCTTTCACCTCCTTTTTGATCACATTGCTTCCAAATGTCTCCAAGAACTCCATGTGGTGTTCCAATACCTGATAGAGACATATGTATGCCAAATGCAACCTAAACATGCCTAAATCCTAATCTATATGATGCAAATGCTTATGAATGAATAGCTAAAACAATGCAAATATGCAAGATATCAACTCCCCCACACTAGTCCTTTACTTGTCCACAAGTAAACTTTCAAGAACCAAGGAGAAAAAGTTTGAAAATGGGGACTCACAACCAAAAGAAACTCTTCTTAGTTCTCAACCTAACAACCTTACATAATCATACCAAATAGCAAGAGCAAAGATTTTATCCATCTCTAACTTCTCTAAGCCTATCTCAGCTCCTTTGATCTCTACACTCATTAACCATGCATCTACAAACCACAAATCCACATCTCTCTAACATTTATGAAGCAAACTTAATAGACATCTCACAAATGGTCAACTGGTCCAAGTCATTTGGTTTGGTAAGACAAAGGCTTTAATGCAAGTGAAATCAGAGGTTCAAAATGATCTTTTATGGTGGTTTACTCTCAAAACAAAGTAGCTTTGACATTACACATAATATATCTAAGAAATGGATCAATTCATGCATACAATGCTCAATCTCCATTGTTCTATCTTTTCCCAAACACACAAGATATTCAATTATTCCTCAATGTCAAACCCAACTCACATCTCTCACCAAAAGATCCAAAGAACATTTTTGACATCAGACTCTTTCTTTTTGAAATCAATAAGAGATTTTCACAATTTTAAAACAAATCTGAGCTCCTAACAACTTTGCTAGCCCCCTTTTTATTCTCTTTTTTCTTTTTTTTTTTTTTTTTTTTTTTTTTTTTTTTATATTTGGGGGCCAAGACTTTTCACAATAAGAGCTAGATACTTCTCCACTTATCCCAAAAAGACTAATCACTTAAGCACAAAGAGTCAAACCTTTCATATTCCCAAATCACAATCACAACACTCACCCCCTTCCTATAGCTAGACAATAGAGTGACTAATCTAGCAAGAATGGAGACTAAGCATTGTCGTTCCCAATACTCTCAACATTATGCACATGTAAAGCTTTCCAAAGAGGCCTCACTCAACAAATAATGATGGTTTAAAAATGAGGTATGGGTTTTGGGAGTGGAGTACCACTTGAGTTTGTCAAAAAGATTGGTAAAACAGATGGGACAACTCAAGTGTGTATATCCATGACTTAGTACACAAGAGACCATATGCAAGAGACATTAAAACAGGAGCTTGCTTCAAAGAGAGAGTATCAACAGTCAAATGAGTTTCAAGAGGAGCATTCAAGGCGCGAAGTTTACAAGCTTTCTAAAGGGTGCTCAAGCTACTTGTCATGATTACAAAGGTCAACAAATTCAGTACTTAGCATGAGCTCTTTACAAGGTTGAAATCCCCCTAATGCATGAATGCAACCTATATGCTTCTAGACTCAATCCTAAAAATGCAAATGATGCAACTAAATGATTCTTTTTGTGTTTTTCAATTTTTTTTTATGCAAATAAGAATGTAATATGCAATGCATGAGACTCAAAATCATGGAAACAAACATGATCAAATACTTGGTACCTCCCCCACACTTAAATCACACAGTCTCTGTGTGAGTGAGGTACCCAATGGAAATGTGAAATACAAAGAAAAGATGGGAGAAGGGAAGTTTCCAGTTACCTGAGACGGGAGCGAGGTGGAAGAGTCACTGTGGCAGGTCGCTCCCAGCTGGAGCGACCTTATGACGTCGCTACGGACACCTCGCTCCATGGTCAGTTTCGCTCCGGAGGACACGAGCGACCTCTGGGGGTCGCTGTGGGCAAGTCGATCCCAGCTGGAGGGACTTCTCTCCCTCGCTCCATGACCTCGCTCTGATGTCCGAGTTTCTGCTCCACACCTGCAAACAACTTCATTTTCCCATTGTTCTATGCAATAGAATGATAATGCAAATACTAATGCAATATATACAAGGATACTAATGGGACTTCCTCCCAAGTGAGCTTGTTTTAAGTCTCTAGCTTGACTTTGCCTCCTTTGGATCAGGCTGGAATAGGTGCAGAGAGTGGAGTTGACACTCCATCTTCCTCAGGTGGTAGCTCATCAAAGTTATCATCTGCAGGAGGAGGATTCATCTCTTCAATGGTGAAGACTTGTCCACATACAGTGGGGTGCCTCATCTTCTCCTTGATGTCAAAGTGGAGGATGTTCTCCTTGCCCAAATGGAGGTCAATCGTCCCTTCTTTCACATTCACAATAGCTCCTGCTGTAGCTAAGAATGGCCTTCCAAGAATCAATGGGTCTTGAGCCTCCTCACCCATTTCAAGCACCACAAAATCTGTAGGTATCTCATACCTTCCAATCTTCACAGGGAGGTTCTCTAGAATGCCCACAGGGTACTTCACTGATCGATCAGCCAACACCAGAGAGAGTCTACACTTCTTGTACTGAGTGAATCCAAGCTTCTTTGCCACAGACAAGGGCATCAAGCTGACACTAGCTCCTAAATCGCAGAGACACTTCTCAAACACCATAGGTCCAAGAGCACAAGGTAGTGTGAAGCATCCTGGATCGTCTAGCTTCTCTGGAGCATCAAGCCTCTGAATTATGGCATTGCACTCATGACTTAGAACCATCATGCCCTCCATCTCCTTCTTCTTAGCAGCTACAACATCTTTCAGGAGTTTGCTGTATTGAGGAATCAGCATGAAAGCATCAATGATGGGCATTGTAACCTGAGCTTCACTCATCTGCTTCTCAAACAAAGCCTTGTACTTCTGTAGCAGCTGCTTCTTGAATCTACCAGGGAATGGAAGCTTTGGTTCATAGGGAGGGGGGACAGGAGAGCTCTCACTTGCTGGAGCAGCAGATTCACCATCTTTTGTTGTTTTCTTCTCTTCCCCAACCTTTCCTTTACCCTTGGCTTTCACAATCTTCTCCAAGATCTCAGCATCTGTCTTCTCATCAACAATGACCACTTCATCATCTAGGTTGATGGCTACCTCCTCACCTTGTTTCTCAGCATCCTTGGTGAGGGTTACAGGAGTCAACTGCTTACCACTCCTAAGTGTGACAGCTTTTGCTTCCTTGGGGTTTTGATCTGACTTTCCAGGTAGAGATCCTTGCTGGCGGTTCTGGTGGGAGCTCATGGAAGCAAACTGATTCTCCAAATTCTTGACAGAAGAAGCAAGGTTGGAGAATTTGTTGTTGAGCTCATTGTAGCTCCCATCAATCTTGGAGTGAAGGTTCTTCAGCTCATAGCCCACATGCTTCTCACTTCTAGTCTGAGACTCCAAGATCTGTTTCAGTAAGGCATCAGTGCTGCTCTGTTGAGGGGCAGAGGAGCTAGGAGAAGAGTTTTGCTGAGGCTGATAGTTGCTCTGCTGGTTGTTTCGAGGCTGATAACCACTCTGCTGGTTGTTTGAATAGGGCTTCTGTTGGTAGTTGTTGTACTGAAAGTTGGGTTCCTTCTTGTACCAGCTACCATTACTGTTGATGAAACACAATTCTTCTTGCCCTTCCAAACCCTCAACCTCATTGACAGTAGGAGGTATCTCCTGGCTTGGGTTGCCAACAAAGTTCACCTGCGCTTGTGTGGCCTTATCAGCAATGAGTTTGTCAATCTTCTCCTGAAGAGCCTTTATCTCATTCCTTGTTTGATTGTCATCACCTCTGCTGCTTCTGTCATGGTCTCCACTGTAGACTGCATCACTCTTAACCATGTTGTCAACCAGAGCCTCTGCCTCTTCCTCAGTTCTCCCCAAAAAGAACCCATTGCTAGCTGTATCCAGTCTGGCTCTGTACTTAGGAAGAGCACCTCTGTAGAATGTGCTCAGCAAGCTCTCCTTAGAGAATCCATGGTGTGGGCACTGAGCTTGGTAACCATTGAATCTCTCCCAAGCTTCACTGAATCCTTCCAAGTTCTTCTGTTGGAAGCTGGAGATCTCATTCCTCAACTTAGCAGTTCTTGAGGTAGAGAAGAACTTCTCCAAGAATGCCCTCTTGCAGTCTTCCCAAGTGGTGATAGAGTCACTTGGTAGAGACTTCTCCCATTGACGTGCCTTATCCCCCAAGGAGAAAGGGAATAGCTTGAGCTTTAAGACATCCTCTGATACACCATTAGTCTTTGACATACCACAGTAGCTGTCAAACTTATCCAAGTGATCAAATGGGTCCTCCACAGCCAGACCATGATACTTGTTGTTCTCTATGCAGTTTAGCAGTCCTGACTTGATCTCAAAGTTGTTAGCAGCCACAGCTGGTGCTCGAATTCCAAGTCTAGGACCATGGATGTTGGGGCGGTCATAAGTGCCAATGGGGCGAGTTGGTCGCTGTTGAGGTCCATTGGGGTTCTGAGGATTTTGTTGTTCTTCCATTGCAGCTTCCAGTGGCTGCAGTTGAGCCTGTTGCTCTTCTTGTCTTCTCTTTCTAGTACACTCTCTCTCTAAAGCTCTGATGTCTGTGGCTCTTGGAACAAGGTTTGATGTACCCTTGCTCCTCAAGTTCATACACCTGAAAATCACAAAGAGTGAAGAAGAGAATCAGTAACTTACAAAAATAAAAATGACTTAGTCTCAAGCAAATAACTAAATCTCAATGTTCAAATCAAACTCAGAATTTGGCAACGGCGCCAATTTGATGTTAGGAGTTTGAGGCTCCTAAGTCAAATGATAGTATAGTGGTAGTAATTTGTCGAACCAGTTCTGAGGGATTTCAATGCAGAGAGAATGCAAGTATTTGCCTAATCTAAGTGCAATCAATGAATTGGATGGTTTTTAAACTAAAACTAGAATGCAAGCAATAAAAATGATACTTTTAAGCTATTGGAAAAGAGAACTCATGGGTATAGGGATTTAGACCTTGTGTGATCAGGTTTCGAACTAAGGAATGTAAATGATAAATCAAACTATCAACCTTAAGCCTAGACACAATTCTAAGCAAGCTCTATGTCTAGATGAATGCTCATTTGCTAGCATGTCTCAAACATCAAATGTCTTTGGTTGAATAACATGCAAGCAATCATTACTAACAAGTCTATTAGCTATCTTAGCATCTTTAACAACAAATATCTTTGGCAAAGTACACTAAGAGCCTAGGAGAGTTGACTCAGGCATTTCATCAAACACCTTTTGGGTGGGAAATGCCTAGAGATCACCCTTTGAGTGGCCTACTCAAATGATGCATTAAGATCACTCTACTAGCAAGGAACAAGTATGATCTACACCTAAAACATCCTAGAACTAGCCTAATCACCCTTAATCACCCTAACCCATGAATCCAAAAGGTGATTACTCACTAATCTCCATGATTCCTCTTAAACCCATGGTGGATTTCAGATGAATCATATAGAGATGTAGAAAAGAAATCACAAGAACACAAGAACAATCAAAGCCAAAGAGAACTTTTCTTGAGAGAGTTTTGTGTATTCAAATGATAAAAGATTATCTGCCAAAAGGTGGCTACAACATCCTTAAACATTAGGTTTTTCAGAGTAAAAACGTGCATAATTGCAAAAAGGTCCTTGAAAAATCATAAAATCGTGTAGCAAAAGGGGCTGGAGCGACCTTGGGGGTCGCTCTGAGAGGTCGCTCCAGCCTCCTTTTTTGTGTCTCCGGGCGATGAAAACGCGAGCTACTTAGGTGGGTCGCTCTGGTTGGTCGCTCTGGTTGGGAGCTACCTTAGGGGGTCGCTCCGGAAGGTCACTCTGCGGTTCTCGACCATGATGGATATGCCTCTAGTAAATTGATCGTAACTTCTCCATTACATCTCCAAATGACTTGAAACCACTTCCATTAGAAAGCTAACTCAATTTCCTGTGTCTCCACAAAATCTTAGCAAAAGAAGATTTCTCTAAGGCCTCCATCCATGCTCATCTTTCACCTCCTTTTGATCACATTGCTTCCCAATGTCTCCAAGAACTCCATGTGGTGTTCCAATACCTGATAGAGACATATGTATGCCAAATGCAACCTAAACATGCCTAAATCCTAATCTATATGATGCAAATGCTTATGAATGAATAGCTAAAACAATGCAAATATGCAAGATATCACCGCATCCTCTGCTTTTACAACCAAAAGCTATAGGATATATACCCATATTTTCATCGTGACATGCAGCCACTAACATCACACCTATGCACTTACCATTTAGATGTGCTCCATCTACAACAATAACCCTCCTCATTTACGGAAAACTTTGATACCTGCAGCAAAAGAAATGAACAAATACATAAACCTCTTCTTAGCATCAAGTTCAAGCTTCGTTTTGTACCTGGATTGGCGTGATTTATTTTGTATAGATACGAAGGCAAGTCCTGATAGCCACTGGCATGAATGCCTCTAACCATATCTCGTGCATATTCCAAGGTACTATGAGCCTTCATACAACCAATGTCAATTCCATAAATTGCCCTAATACAGTCCATTATTTAGGCTGGATTCTTTTAAGATCACTACCACCACAAATTTTTCAACATACATGTTTCCAATACATTTTGCATTTTCCTGTCGGTGACGAGAATACCTATGGACCGCAGAGCATTTATGAAGATCAATATATTTACGAACGAGGAATTCTAGAAATGATCTTGATATAGTTGAAGCATGCATCCTCTAGGAACATTCAGGAACGAAGCACTTTGCGTAAATACATACTTCCAAGATTTCTTTATGCTAAAATTAAACTTTTCGATCACTGAAAGGTCGCTTAGTTTCATTATTAGTTCCTTCTTCCCACTGAATATGTCACCAGATTTATTAATTCATTCTTCCGCATTTGTGATTGTTTCATAGTCTCAAGTGATGGCTTCATAGTCTCGTACTGAACATTTCCAAAACTACTAAAATCCATAGAAGCATTCTCTCTGATAACACGCTGTTGATTTCTATTCACATTAAGACGACCTTTGTTTGCAGTAAATGAGACATAAGACACATAGCATATGTCTTGAATAATGTGATAAAGATTGCAAGTTGTCTGTCATTACTCAAGATCATCGAATGAGTGTTTCTAGGCATATGCTCCAATATTCGTTTAGGCAACATATAAGCAAGCTCGCCGCTTTCATCTCATTAATCATATTGTAATCTTCACAGACCATGCGAAGAAAATCTCATATTTGATATCATCACCTACAAAAAAGCATTTCCCTTCGTAGTTAGAAAGAATTCCCACCAACATTATCCAAAAACAGTAACTAAGTGCAACATTATCTGCATAATACAGAATTTGCATCAGTACACATCGCAGAACTAATTTTTTCAAAAGGCAACAAGGTATAGTGAATCGTAGCGGCAAGAGAACATCATTTTTAAGGCAACCATAAAAAAAGACTTGGCATTTTTTAATATATATTTTATAACAATGAACTGTTTATCATACCTGGTGTTTCTCAGATCTGGATAAAGCTGTATTATGTTCGCCTTACACCTATAAATCTTCCACCTATACATTAACTTAATATATCAGATATACTCGAAGATCAGACAGAATTTTTTTATAAAATCTGATATGTTAGAGATTGTTGAAGGTAAAGGGAGAGAGTCGTTGACGATATGAATAACTTATTATTAGATTTGATATCTAGAGAGCTGTTGAAGGTAAATTGTTGTCTTTTATTTCTTTTTTAAATTTTTTTAACCAATAATGACATTATTGTTAGAAAATGATTAAATGGTAATTTTCAAAAAGGGTAGACCTTTTTATCATTTTCCTTGGAATGGTCTTTCTCACATTGTCTTTTTAAAGTATGGCATTTTAACAAATGACTCTATTTCTAAACATACTAATTTTATAATTTATATTGAGTAGTTTTATTTTGTTTTGCACCATCAAATATATCATCCATATCTATTTTCATATATTTATCGTATTATATTTGCATTGATTTATTATTTATATAAAATATGCATAAAATAATATATTGACAAACTAACTTATATATTTATATTTTGATCATGGTTTTTGACATGTGTATGTTTTTACATTTGCAAGAGCGAAAATGTGTAAAATATTTTTTTGATCATGGTTTTAAGCCGCGTATTTATCATGGTTTTAACCCGGATATTTTACTTCTAGTTAAATAAGAGCGTAATGAAAATTGTAAGAAACAAATATCGTATATGCTAAATTAAAGGTACATTAAATCAGATATAAAAATTTTATTTATAAATAAGTTAAATATAGGAAGTATTTATATTTTCATCCAAAAAGGAATGACCATGAGTTTTAATTACTGGTTCAGTTTTTAATAACAGATAATATTTTAAAAAAAATTATGTGGGATTCAAAATAATCTAATCTATTATTTTATGGTCCTATTTGGATCTCGTGTGTGATATTCAGTTTGGACCTATTGAAAAAGTCATTAATATTAAAATAGGATAATATTTGCACCTTGCACATGGTAAATTTATATGAAAATTATTTAATAAATATTGTATGAAAAAATAAAATTTATATTCTTGATCGAATTAATATTTTTGGCCTTTAAACAATTTGTTTAAACTTTTTGTTATTACATAATTTTTTTACTGATGGGCTGATCCAATTTTTAAAAATATATTAGGTCAAAAAATCACTTATCGCATAAGAATCTAATGTTTAGGCCGAATAATTTCAGGCCTACTATTTAGTTACAATGAAACTATGCGCTATTTAGTTACAATGAAACTATGCCAGCTCGATTTTATATTATGATGTAGAAATTATAAGTTAATTATGGTTATAAGAAGTTTACGTTCACGTGTCAATCCTATATATCTTCAATATTTTTATGTAGTTTTTTTCATTTTGGTTGTTGTTCGATATAAATATTGATTTTGGAGTTTATTTTCATTTTGTTTTTTATTTTGGCCTGAAATTTAGAATGTTTAAGATTTAAAATTATTAAAGAGATATATACTTAGGTTAAGATCTACGTCTTGTGCAGAATAAATATTTTATTCATTACTTATTTTATTTTTATGCATATTATGAAATAATAAAATAATAATTATATATTAAATAACTAATAAATCAGTTACTATTATGTAATAAATTAGCGTGCACATATAAATGAAACGATCATTCTTGTTTGTTCGCAATCATTTTAGGGTAAATATATCAAAATAATTAATCTTATCTATGTATATGATGTATAATTAAATTTAAATGATATTAAGATATATATATATATATAGTATAATTTTAATATGGATAGTTATTAAATGAAGTTTTTACTTATATGATTTTATGATTATTTGCATATTTGCATAACAAAATTTTACACCAACGATTTTTTTAAAAGTGTGGGATGTTTAGTGATTTCAATAATTTACAATCATTTAAAAAAAACAATAAAGATTTCAGAATTAAAATATTAACTGTTCAATATATGTTCAATGCAAATAAAATACAAGTATGTATTTTCATATGATATAGAGTTTAATTTAAACGATATATATGTATATATATATTAACGTAAACACCTATTAAAATAAAATTATTTATTCATATGGTTTTATAATCATTGTATTTTATTACATAAAAATTTTTTAAACCTTGATCATTAAAGTTTATGTGATACTTTTAACAGTTTTAGTAATTTATACTCGTTTGAAAAATTAAAATACAATATGTACAAAATCTAATTTTTTATTATATGATTAATGTTATTGTGTAATTTATTTAAATCATAAAGAAATAAACAAAATGATAGAAAGTATAGAGAATGTTAGCAATATTTATTATATAAAATCAATATTTGTCATATATATTTTAGTCACATTAGATAATTACTGTAGGTTTTATTTAAGGAAAAATAGATAATAAATTTCAATTTGATAAATGAATGTTCTACAAAACCTCTCCAACCACTGTACCAAAAACACGTTATACAATTGATAACTTTTAAAAAATTTGGCGACTAAAGTGATTGCTTCTTAATATTTAAGCCTAGGGCTGGCTCTGATCCTACGGTTGGAGAGGGTTGAGAGGCTGAGTAGAAGACATGGATTTTTTTTATGTGAGAAGTCTTAATTCAATTCCAAAAATGGAATACGTACAAAAATGGGAACATCAACGCCTCTTTAATATTCTCTCAAGACAATCAACGTATGTATAAAACAGAGTCGAAATACAGACAAAAATTATTAAAAACACTACACAACATCGAATGCCATGGTCCCGTTTTAGTTATATAGTACGTATAAAAACAGAGTCGAAATACAGACAAAAATTATTAAAAACACTACACAACATCGAATGCCATGGTCCCGTTTTAATATAGTGCGATGAACTTGTCGCTTGTGTCACTGGTTATCCCTTTTTTACTAATAGAGAAGCATTTGAGAAGAATAACCTTTAATTGGTATTATATTCACAATTTTGCCATTATTACTGATGTGTCAGTACCACATACATTTTCAGCATCCATTTATAATTGACCAACATTTACAAGAGGAATTACATAATATGCTACTGTGACTATATTATACAACGTTTCATATATTCAAATAACACATCCAACATCGTTTTAAAATACACAATAGCTTTGCAATAGAGAGGAAATTTAGCGGAGTGAAAAAAACATATGTACCTCATCTCACTTTATCTTTTGGTTTTCTCTAGATTACTCCAATAAACTTATGTATTCTGTTGTTCAACTCTTCGATTGAATATGAACAGACTAGACACAGATTTGTTTCATCGTATGTTTCTGTGTCCATGTGAAAATCCTTTTTCTGTGCCATAAACCTATTAGTTTCATCATATATTTCAGTTTGAAAGTGATCTTACAAAAGTCCATTAAAACATTCTTCTAAAACAGCAGACACATGATATCTTCACTGAACGGGCAGACACATGGTATCTTCATTGATATCATTTCTCAAGAAGATTGTCTGTCAAAAACATTATTATATTTCAACTTTTTACAGAAATCTTCATTGTATGTATATTATACAAATTTTTAATAATATGTTCGTATATGTTCTGTGTCAATGGAAAAATTCTTTGTTTTTTACTTAATCTGGGTACATATTTCAACAACTATTACAGACATTAGCATTTAATTTTATAAAAAGATATTAAAAGAGGATCCAATCGTGCGGTAAATTAGATATATGAACGTTTATAAATACATTATATATTGTGGAATGATATCAAATAAGGAAGAACATTTAATGCTAAAAGTTTGTTATCACGTTTAATTAAAATTTGTCAAATTTTTGGTCGAATTTGGTAAGCCGTATAAGTGAGAATCAGGTTAGAAGTTTAATGTGCTACTGTTATCAAATTTAATGGCTTCATTGGGGGAACACAATATTCTCTTCGGATCTTACGCTCACCTCATTAATCTTCTTATTTATTATATATTCTCAATTTACTACTATATATTAACGTAAACACCTATTAAAATAAAATTATTTATTCATATGGTTTTATAATCATTGTATTTTATTACATAAAAATTTTAAACCTTGATCATTAAAGTTTATGTGATACTTTTAACAGTTTTAGTAATTTATACTCGTTTGAAAAATTTAAAATACAATATGTACAAAAATCTAATTTTTTATTATATGATTAATGTTATTGTGTAATTTATTTAAATCATAAAGAAATAAACAAAATGAAGAAAGTATAGAGAATGTTAGCAAATATTTATTATATAAAATCAACTAGATCTTGACCCGTGCGACCGCACGGGTATTAATTTTCAGTTTTAGTTTTTATTTATTTATACTAAATAGTATATTTATAATATTTGATCGTTTTATAATGATTAAGCTAGGGATAAGTATTTGGGTATCCACTCGAATTCAGTTAAAATTTATTCGGATTTGAGATTTTCGAGTTTAAAGATTCTAGCTCTATTCGGGTATTTATAAACTTTGGTTCCGGTTTGATTTAGATCTTTGCGGGTTTGATAACCCGTTTAAATGATTTTTAAATTTTCAAAATTTTATTTATCTTTAAATATCCTTCAGTCTAAAAAAATATAACATGTAAATTTGAGTAATGTAAGCTAAAATACCTAAATTAAAAATTAAAAATAATTTAACTTAAATATTTGGATGAAGAATAAATAAATATATATATATATATATATATATTAAGTATTTTTTGGTGTTTGATTATTGTTTATCTACTTAGATGTTTACTTTTGACTATTTTTTTTATATTTCAAATCAACTTAAAATAGCTTATATCTTGGATATTAACTCGAAAAATAGCTAACATATTGAAGTATATAAATATGATTTAAATACATTCGAATATCCGAAATATTTCGTTCAGATAAGGTTTAGTTATGGTTCTCTAGATACCAAAATGTTAAATCCGTTTGGATATTATCTAGTTTCATTTTAAATTTGGTAATTACTTTTTCGTTCAGATTTGTTCAATGAAGAGTTGATATGTAATTTCCATGAATTATTTGTCCAATAAAATGTAATTTTTTGAATTTGACATTGATTTTAATTGAGAAGTTAATGAAGTGTAACTAATATAGATTTAATTTTAGAAAACACATTAATGTAAGTGGAAAAGACAAAACATTAAAATATGAAGTATTATTTAATTGTGTATTTAATTCAATTTTAATTTTGGAAAATACATTAATCAAAGTGGAAAATACAGCATTAAAATAAGAAATATTATTTAATATCAGTGGCATGAAAGTGTAAAATACACTGAAAACTAATGGACATTCTATATGTGTACTTCTCTTTTTAATAATATAGATATTTGTCATATATATTTTAGTCACATTAGGTAATTACTGTAGATTTTATTTAAGGAAAATAGATAATAACTTCAATTTGATAAATGAATGTTCTATAATTGACATTACTATATAATATAACATATCCGAGCAATTTAATTTTGGACTAACAAAATTCTCGATTGATTTTCAAACCGTCACGTAAACAAAATTAACTTTACAATTACATAACAACTCAATAGGATCTTTTTTAAATTAGTACAAACTATATGTTATAACTTTTTAAATGTTTTTCTATTAATATATAGAGATAGGGGATATAGTCAATATTATCCGACAAAAATATATACTAACCATTTTTAATCCTTTACAAAAATATATTGATATGCTATATGTACCTAATTTCATGGCATAACCAACAATCCAGCTATTATTTTCATCTTCCAAGAACATAATTCTAAAACCATAATCGAATAACTTCATCTTTCACGAGCACATTTCTAAACCATTATCCAATTTTCATTGCTCTACTTACAACACTTCAACTATAACTTGATCTACATATATATTTTGTGAATTTTCATCAAAAGATTTAATCCAATTGACGCGGGCTAGTTATACCTGAAAATTCTATGATGATACACTTTTTGTAACAAAATGATGATTAATCTTTTTGTATCAAGACTTTTTCAACTATAGTTAATCAGGTCAACATCCATTGCTCTACTTATAGCCATCAACATGTTGAAAGAAAATAAAAGTTAGGTAATACCCCAAAAAATAAAAATCGAAATTTTGGGTATAATTGTTTTTTAAAAAATCATTAGTTACACTACAAAAATAAATATTTTTGGTATTAATATGATTTAATTCGAACAAAAAAATTCGTTACTCTATGAAGCAACACAGTAATATACAAATTCATAAAAATGAAATAAATCATAAAAACTAATATTAAGAAATAGATATCTGATCCATTATATATGTATATATATTTATTTATAGAAATATATATGTCAAGTGGAGAAGTAGCAAATCCAACAAAGAAAATCAAAAAATATATTTACGAAATAGAAAACTAATAATGTATCCATATAAAGAAAATTAACATGAATCATTAGTTATATTAAACCAGTCAGGCCCTAAATTGCTCCACTGCGTAATCCGGATATTTATCTAGTCGTTATAATAACGTAAAAACAAATTCTCATGGAAAAGTAAAAACAAACAAAAACACAACACCGAAGCTTAAAAGATACCAGACGCGGCCGGGATCACATCGCCTATTACATGAAAGAAACTAGCGGTCTGAAAAAGAAGTAAAGAAAGATAGAAGAAACAGCAATATTAATCAAGGAGTTTCTTAATCAAGAAGTGACTGATTTTCTGGAGCCAGTTAAGGAAAGTGGTCGTTGGAGCTTCTTATCATTTTAACTGCCAGAAATCTCTCTCTGAACCAAATAAGACATAGACCGTTTGTAATGAATCCGACTTCTTTGAACAATGGTGGTGTGATCAACAGTAACGTGCGTTGATGGTTGGTTGGAATCTCCATATTTTAAAGTGCAAGGATCAGAGTCGTCTGGTACATGATATGTGATTGTTGATCCTAGTTAGTTTGGTTAATAGTCCAAACTTATCATGGTTTGATAAGTTTTGGTC
>NW_026617484.1:0-16989 GCF_000801105.2 Raphanus sativus | reverse complement strand
TAATCTGGAATCATTTGGATAGAAAGTAGGATATCTTCTTACTCACAACTTCTATGAGATTTATTTCAACTTCCTGGTTATCTCCACTGATTAGTGTTTCCAAATAAAGTTCTTAGATCGTGGTTCATCCTGGTTGATAAGAATCATGAAGATAATGGCATATGTCCGAACAGGCTAATCTGGAATCATCTGGATAGAAGGGGGGATATCTTCTTGCTCACAACACTATGAGATTTATTCAACTTCCTGGTTATTCTCCACTGATTAGTGGTTCCAAATAAAGCTTCTTAATCGTGGTTCATCATGGTTTGATAAGAATCATGAAAGATATTGCCATACGTCCGAACAGGCTAATCTGGAATCATCTGGATAGAAGGTTGATATTTTATTGCTCACAACACTTATGAGATTTATTCAACTTCCTGGTTATTCTCCACTTATTAGTGGTTCCAAATAAAGCTTCTTAGATTCGTGGTTCATCCTGGTTTGATAAGAATCATGAAGATATTTGCCATATGTCGGAACATGCTAATTCTGGAATCATCTGGATAGAAAGTGGGATATCTTCTTACTCACAACTCCTATGAGATTTATTTAACTTTCCTGGTTATTCTCCACTGAATAGTGGTTCCAAATAAAGCTTCTTAGATTTGTGGTTCATCCTGGTTGATAAGAATCATGAAGATAATGGCATATGTTCGAACAGGCTAATCTGGAATCATCTGGATAGAAAAGTGGGATATCTTCTTACTCCACAACTCCTATGAGATTTATTCAACTTCCTGGTTATTCTCCACTTATTAGTGGTTCCCAATCAAGCTTCTTACATATTGGGTTCATCCTGGTTTGATAATAATCATGAAGGCATATGTCCGAACATGCTATCTGGAATCATCTGGATAGAAAGTGGGATATCTTCTTACTCACAACTCCTATGAGATTTATTCAACTTCCTGGTTATTCTCCACTGATTAGTGGTTCCAAATAAAGCTTCTTAGATCGTGGTTCATCCTGGTTTTATAAGAATCATTGAAGATATGCCATATGTCCAAACATGGCTAATCTGGAATCATCTGCGATAGAAAGTGGGATATCTTCTTACTCACAACTCCTATGAGATTTATTAACTTCCTGGTTATTCTCCACTGATTAGTGGTTCAAAATAAAGCTTCTTAGATCGTGATTCATCCTGGTTTGATAAGAGTCATGAGATAATGGCATATGTCCGAACAGGCTAATCCGGAATCATCTGGATAGAAAGTGGGATATCTTCTTGCTCACAACACTTATGAGATTTATTCAACTTCCTGGTTATTCTCCACTGATTAGTGGTTCCAAATAAAGCTTCTTAGATCGTGGTTCATGCTGGTTTGATAAGAATCATGAGGATATTGCCATATGTCCGAACAGGCTAATCTGGAATCATTTGGATAGAAAGTAGGATATCTTCTTACTCACAACTCCTATGAGATTTATTCAACTTCCTGGTTATTCTCCACTGATTATTGTTTCCAAATAAAGCTTCTTAGATCGTGGTTCATCCTGGTTTGATAAGAATCATGAAGATAATAGCATATGTCCGAACAGGCTAATCTGGAATCATCTGGATAGTGTTGAGATGAGAAGTTGATATAAAGGTTAGAAGATACTTGGGTGAAGAGAGAAGGTTAAGAGAAGCATTTGGGAGAGTATGGGAATGGAGTGACCGTACAACATGTACGGATGGGTGTACGAACCAGACTCGACCATCATCACTTCAGATCATCTTTGGGCACATTTGGAGAGTGTGCAAAGTTAGGGTGACCGTACAAGAAAAGTTACCACAGTAAGAAGTGAAGTTACCGCAGTAACATTGAAAGGAGGTGAAATGTGTATGCGGAGAAGTAAAGGAGTGTGTGGTTAGCTAAGACTCCAAGAGAAGAAGAAGGTTAGATGGTTTGAGCATATGACCGTTATGTCAAGACCAAGTAGCGCCTTGACAGGCTGGTTAGAGCTGGAAAGGCAAGAAGAGCATCTGGTCAAGATGCTAAGAGCATCAAGCGTGTGATGGCTCTGGTCCGCTCATTCAAATTAGGCGCTCCTCTCCTCTTTGACTCCACATGCTTAGCATAGTTGATTTCCTTAACCTTTATGTCGAAACCCTTGCATTAGCTCTTCCTATATATTGTAACACAATCTCATTAATAAAGTTTGCGCAGTTCTAGTCTCTTTCTCTCTAGACTTTACTATTGAATCTACAAATCTCCTTTAGTCTTTGTAGTCTTTAGTCTCTCAATCTCTTCTTAATCTCTTTATCACTCAGATTAATCTAAAATAATATGGTATCAGAGCCAGGTTGAAGGCAATCTGAGTTCGCTTTGAGCTCTTTGGTGATTCCTTGTGAAGATCCAAAGAGAAGTGTTCTTGGTGTTCTTGTGTTCTTGGCGGTTTCCGAAAGCAAGTTTGGTTCTTTGTGGTTTGTTGCAAGTTACTAGCTCAAGTTTTGTTCTTTGGAGGGGTGTATACTCAAGTCTGGTTCGTGAGAAGTGTATTGAGATCTACAAGTCAAAGTTCAATCCGGTGAGAAGACAAAGCTCGAGAGGTTACATATGGATAGTGGGATGTACATGAACAACATGAAGGTAGCGGTTACTTTCAAGGGAAGCAACTACTTGGTGTGGTCTCGGATGGTGAAGACCACGGTTGGATGTAAGGGTCTTTGGAAGCATATCACCTCAGGAGAAAGTCCAAAGCTCATTACACAAGGAAAGGAAGGAGAAGAGGCTTCAAGTGATGCGCTTGAGAAATGGGAACAAGAAGACATGCAGGTGTTATCTGTTCTTCATGCATCACTTGAACCAGCTATCCTAGAAGCTTACAGCTACTGTGAAACAGCCAAGGAGCTGTGGGACACCTTAAAGAAGGTGTATGGCAACACTTCAAACCTTAGCCGAGTGTTTGAAGTTAAGCAAGCCATCAATCAGTTGGTACAGGATGACATGGAGTTTACTAAACACTTGGGAAGGTTTCGGTCTCTATGGTCCGAGCTTGAGATGCTGAGGCCGAGTACAACTGATGCTGATGAGCTTAACAAAAGGAGAGAGCAAGACAAGGTGTTTGGTTTGCTTCTCACATTGAATCCGGCTTACAATGGGCTAGTTGTGAGCTTATTGAGGGAAGATAACTTGCCGGATCTTGAGGATGTGTGTGCAAGGATTCAGAAAGAGCAAGGCTCCATTGGTTTGTTTGGAAAGAAAGGAGAAATGTCACTAGCCAATCAAGCTATCCAAGCGGAGCAAGTTGAGAATCACCAAGCTAACAAGGCAGTGCAAGGGAAGTATGAGAAGTTTAATGGAAATTGTGATCATTGCAAGAAGCATGGTCACAAGAAGAGCAGCTGTTGGATTCTCCACCCACACTTGAAGCCGGCCAAGTTCATGAAGGACCGGGAAGCAAGAGCTCACATGTCTGATGGTTCAAGTGGAGGGTCTAGTGGAGCGGGTACAAGCAAGAGTCAAGAAGCAGCAATGCAAGATACTGGTGATGGCAAGTCTTTGGTGGCATACACTGGTGTTCCTACCATCCGCAGCAACCCTGATCATGACTACCTCAAGAAATCCGACCTTGATGCTCTCATAAAGCATTTCAAGGATCATGGTAACTTCGGTAATAATCTTGGGTATTCTTTTGATGCTAGGTTGATAGAGAATGGTGTTGAGACTAGTCGCATGGCCAGTATGGATAGTATTGCTAGCTTTGCTAAAAATGATCATGCATTGAAACCTTCCAGCATTCTTGCTCTTATTGCTAGTTCTTGTGCTATAAAACCTTTGATTGTTGATTCAGGTGCATCTCATCACATGATAAGTGACACTAGGTTGATTAAGAATATTCTTCCCCATACTGGTCATGTGATGATTGCTAATGGTGATAGAATTCCTATTAGAGGAATAGGAAGTCTCAACCTGTTTGATAAGGAGTCTAAAACTCTTTATATGCCTGAATTTGCTTCAAATTTGCTTTCTGTTAAGAAATGTGCAACTGATTTGCAATGTAATGTTATCTTTAGTCCTGATGATGTGAAGTTTCAGGATATTAAAAGCAGCAAGTTGATTGGAAAAGGAGTAACAAAGGGAGACCTATATATGCTTGAAGATCTTGCTCCTGTTTCCAAATTTAGCTGCTCGTTTACTTCTATTTCTTCTTCCAGTTTGAGTAAAGATGCATTGTGGCATGCTAGACTAGGACACCCTAATAATAAGGCTTTTAAACTGATGTTGCCAGGTGTTTCTTTTGAGAATAATGATTGTGAGGCTTGTATTTTGGGCAAGCATTGTAAAACTGTTTTTCCAAACTCTTCTACTGTTTATGAGAAATGCTTTGATCTTGTTCACTCTGATGTTTGGACTGCTCCTTGCTTGTCTAGAGAATCTCATAAGTATTATGTCTCTTTCATTGATGAAAAATCTAAATACACCTGGCTAACACTTATTCCAACCAAAGATAGGGTGCTTGATGCATTTAAAAAATTTCAAGCTTATGTGACTAACCATTACAATGCCAAGATTAAGATTTTCAGGTCAGATAATGGTGGTGAGTACACTGGAAATGCATTCAAGCAACACCTATCTTCCCATGGAATCCTACACCAAACGAGTTGCCCCTATACACCACAACAGAATGGTGTAGCTGAGAGGAAGAATAGACATCTCATGGAGGTGGCAAGGACATTGATGCTTCAGTCCAAAGTGCCTAAGAGGTTTTGGAGTGATGCAGTGGTGATAGCTTGTTATTTGATCAACCGAACTCCAACACTGGTCTTGAAAGGACAAGCTCCATTTGAGGTATTGAACCAATACAAACCTACCTTGGAGCATACGAGAGTGTTTGGGTGTTTGTGTTATGTGATGGTGCCTAGTGAGATGAGAAACAAGCTGGAAGCTAGAAGTGTGAAAGCAATGTTTGTGGGATATTCATCCACACAAAAGGGGTACAAGTGCTATGATCCTGACACAAGAAGAGTGTTAGTATCAAGGGAGGTGAAGTTTATAGAAGAAAGAGGGTACTATGAGGAGCAGAATCAGGAAGATTTGAAGGATCTTACCTCAGACAGAGCTTCTACATTGAGAACCATCTTAGAGGGTCTTGGAATCAACATGTCCCAGGATCAGTCTCGGCCTACAACAACAAGAACACCACCAAGAGATCAAGCAGTGGATCAAGAAGCTTCCAACCTTGATCATGTGGGGGGAGAGAGTTCAAGTAGAGATGAGAGTTTGGGTGGCTCTCATGATCAAAGTGTGGAAGCTAGTGATGGAACTGAAGGAGGTCATGAAAGAATATGAAGATTAGAAGTATGGAAGAGAGTGGCGAGAGTGAGAGACAAAGAGAATGTGAAACATGATTCTTGATATTCAATATGGTAAGCATACAAGGTTTATATAAAGGGAAAGACAGCATAAGAAAGTAATAAACAAAAGGAACAATAAACAAATCTGTCGATGATCAGTGAGGGGCAGAGTGAGCAGAGTGAAAGTGACTGGTCCTAACGGGTGGGAGGACCACTCTTTCCTTAACTCAACCCGTGACCTTTCTCCTCAGCGCCAACCACTTCACTTGGCGAGTTTCTTCTTCACTTCTCCTCATCACTTAATCCTTCTCATTAATCAACTACTAAACTTATCCACCTTGTACTCCAAGCTAGGTTATAAACTTGGTTCACAAGCAATGATCATCCTTTGCTCTCTTACGCTTGATCTGCTTCCTCTTTACTCTTGATGCTTCATCTCAACACTCCCCCTCAAGCTTGACCATATGGAACAAGTCAAGCTTGGAAGATCATGAAGCATTCCCTCATTAAAACCTTGATGTGCAAAACCCAGTGGGACAAAAACACATCAAGGAAAAAGAGTAGAACACTTCATGAAGAGGGGATCACTGAGATGAAAGATCCACAAGTCCAAGCCTTGAATGGATGGACTCGCAGACTTTAGAACTTGCAGCCTTGGTGAAGATATCTGCCAACTGATCCTCACTTCTGGTGTAGCATGGGAGTATAACCTTCTGCTCAACAGCTTGCCTTACTTTGTGACAATCAACTTCAATGTGCTTGGTTCTCTCGTGGAAGACAGAGTTGCTGGCAATGTGTATAGCCGCCTGGTTGTCACAATGCATGGTGATAGGTGTTGTGAACTCAATCCCCAAATCCTTAAGCAACCCCTTGATCCAGATCAACTCACTTGTCAGCTTCCTCATTGCCCTATACTCAGCTTCAGCACTTGAACAAGACACAACCTTTTGCTTCTTGCTCTTCCAAGTCACCAAGTTACCTCCAATGAAGGTGCAATAGCCAGTAGTTGATCTCCTATCAACTCTATCTCCTGCCCAATCAGCATCACAGTATCCAACTATCTCGGTGCTCTTGTTACACCCCATCCAGATTCCCTGTCCGGGTGCTTCTCTTAGATACCTTAGAATCCTCTCAACCATGCCCCAATGATGAACTTTTGGTGCTTGCATCTGCTGGCTCACTTGGTTCACGGCAAAGCATATATCTGGCCTTGTGATGGTTAGATAGATGAGTTTTCCCACCATTCTTCTGTATCTCTTAACATCTTCAAATGGTTTATCCTCAAACTCCCCCTTGCGCAATACTTTGTACCCATCTTCCAATGGAGTCTTTGCTTTCTTTGCACCTAAATCACCTGCATCACTTAACATATCAAGTGTGTACTTTCTCTGGTTTAAGAATAGCCCCTCTTTAGATCGGCATATCTCAATCCCTAGAAAGTACTTTAGTTCTCCCAAGTCTTTGATATCAAATGAGGATTTAAGAAAAGCCTTAGTTAAGGTGATACCTTCTTTATCACTGCCTGTAATGATAATGTCATCCACATATATCAGGATGACTATGATACCTTGTTCCGTGGTCAGTGTAAACAAAGTGTGATCAGCTTCAGACTTGTTGAACCCTCTTCCATTTAGTGTTGTGCTGAGCTTGTGGTACCAGGCTCTTGGAGATTGCTTTAACCCATAGATTGCTTTCCTTAGCCTGAGAACATTTCCTGGTTGTACAAGATCTTCCATACCAGGAGCATATTGACAAAGATACATAAAGAGCATAGACAGAGAATGGAAATAACAAGAAGAGAAGTATTGGGCGAGAAGGAAGGTTTTGGTTCATACAGACTTGCATATCAAGCAATTCCGTACAATACTTGGCTTCCAAGCAAGCAACACAAACTCAGCTTGGTGTGGAAGGCAAGGAACTAATTTAAATCGACAATGAAGTGGTCTGGAGTCCAATGTGCCGTTGGAGAGTGCAGACAAGATCAGTAGCAAGTTGTGAGTTAAATATAGTAAAAGTCACATGTCCAAATAAGGAGAGGACCGTTTGTGACATGTCCCTTTCACTCGACCAGCAAGCTCAATTGTTTATTCTAATTCCTCTTGTCTTGTTTCTAATTGTATCTCTTTAAATATTGTATGCTGTGACAAGAAATGAATCAAGGAAAATATTCTCCTTCTTTACTCTTTGCAAATCGTCACTCTCTCTCTCTCTTTACTCTCTCTCTTGTTCTTGTTCTTGAAGTTCTTTACTCTGTTCTTGAGATTTCTAACATGGTATCAGAGCTTTAAGCTCCTGATTCCTTCTCTCACTTCCGCAAATTTACTCTTATTTCATTCACTCTTGATTCTCTGATTTCTTTCCATAAATTTCTCTACAGATTTCTTTTATCCAGTGGATAATAAAGTTGTGTTCTTGAGTGTTCTTGAGTGTTCTCAATATTTTTCTTGGTTGTGCTCACTCTGTTCTGTCCTAATTTCTATATCTTGAGAGTTTATTCTGGTTCTAGACTTGAGTTCACTCATTTCCAGAACATATCTCTCTCAATCTCAGCCTTGAAAATTCAAATCTTCTTGGCGCCCAACCTAGAAACATGGAGAACAACTACACAGTGCGCATTCCAGTTACACTCAAGGGTCCAGGAAACTACATTACTTGGTCTAGGATGACCATGACAGCTCTTGGAGGTAGAGGACTTTGGGAGCATGTGACTTCAAGCTCTGCTCCAAAGAAAATCACCCAAGGAGAAGATGGCAAGGAGATTGTGGTGGTAGATGAAGGCAAATGGAGACAGGAAGATCTCATGGTGCTGTCTATCATGCATAGCTCTCTTGATGGTCCACTCTTGGACACCTATTGTCACTGCACAACACCAAAACAGTTGTGGGATACTCTGCACAGAGTGTTTGGCAACACTTCAAACCTCACCAGGATCTATGAAGTGAAGAGAGCCATCAACAACCTGCAGCAAGAAGAAGGAGACTTCACCAAGCATCTTGGGAAGTACAGTCAGCTGTGGTCTGAGCTAGAGATGTTAAGACCAAGCTCTAATGACCCTGAGGTACTTGAAGAGAGGCGTGAGCAAGATAAGGTCTTTGGACTACTTCTCACATTAAGCCCAAGCTTCAGTGATGTGGTCAGACACATATTAAGAGATAAGGAGTTACCAGGCTATGATGAAGTGTGTGCTCAGCTGCAAAAGGAGATAGGCTCAGATGGGCTATTTGGTGGTGGCAAAGGAGACTTATCAATGGCGCATAAGGCTGAGAAGATAGAGAGTGGTGCTGCCAACAAAGCTTACTTTAAACCAAGAGGAGGAGGAGACAAGTCAGTAACTTGTGAGCATTGCAAGAAGACAGGACACTCCAAAACAAACTGCTGGATCCTCCATCCTCATCTAAGACCAGCCTCAGCCAACAAGTTCAACCAGCCCAGAGCTCATGAAGCAAGAGCTCAGGACCACTTAGCTCCAAGCTCCATGCGCATGGGGGATGATGGAAGGGCTATGATCTCCACCACTCACACTGGTGCTTCCACCTCTCACGCTCTGTCTCAGCCAGTCCATGAGGATGCCTTCATCAGGAAGTCAGACATTGAAGCTTTGATCAAAGCCTTCAATGCAAACTCTGGTAACCAAAGTATTCATGCCTTAACTTCCATACAAAATGCATATCACACTGCTAGACCTTTAATCATTGATTCAGGAGCTTCTCATCATATGATTAGGGATGCTAGACTTATCAGTGATATTAAACCAGCTCTAGGCAGTGTTATGATTGCAAATGGTGATAAAATTCCCATTGAGGGAGTAGGAAATCTGAACCTGTTTAATAAAGATTCTCAAGCTTTATATATGCCTGCATTCACATCAAATCTTTTATCTGTTAAAAGAGCAACTAATGACTTGAAATGCAATGTTATTTTCAGTCCTAATGATGTTTGCTTTCAGGATATTAAGACCAGTAAGATGCTGGGCAAAGGTGTGAGCAAGGGAGAGCTTTATTTGCTTGAAGACACCAACCTATCAGATTTATCTACTGCTTTCAGTTCTGTTTTAGCTAGTAATGAGTTGTGGCATGCTAGATTAGGCCATCCCCATTCTCGTGCTTTGAGTTTAATGTTGCCTAATCTTTCTTTTCAAAATGAATCTTGTGAGGCTTGTATTCTTGGCAAACATTGCAAGACTGTGTTTCCTCAATCTATGACTATTTATGAGAATTGTTTTGATCTAGTGCATTCTGATGTGTGGACTGCCCCAATTGCATCTAGAGAAAACCATAAATATTTTGTGACATTCATAGATGAGAAATCAAAATACACTTGGCTCACACTGATTAAAAGTAAAGATAGAGTTTTAGAAGCTTTTATTAACTTCCAAAACTATGTAACTAACCACTTTAACTCTAAGATCAAGATTTTTAGGTCTGATAATGGTGGGGAATATACTAGCAATGCCTTTAAGCAACATCTAGCAAAACATGGCATTATCCATCAAACAAGCTGCCCATACACACCTCAACAAAATGGAGTTGCTGAAAGGAAGAACAGACACCTTATGGAGGTTGCAAGAAGCATGATGTTTCACACTAATGTCCCAAAACGTTTTTGGGGAGATGCTGTGATCTCAGCTTGCTACCTAATCAACAGGATTCCCACAAAAGTCCTCAAAGATGTCTCTCCCTTTCAGGTATTAAACAAAATCAAACCTCCATTAGATCATTTGCGTGTGTTTGGGTGTGTGTGCTATGTCTTGACACCAGGTGAACAAAGAAACAAACTAGAGGCCAAGAGTGTCAAGGGCATGTTTATTGGATACACCCACACGCAGAAAGGATACAAATGCTACATTCCAGAGTCTAGGAGGGTGATGGTCTCCAGAGATGTCAAGTTTGTGGAATCAAAAGGGTACTATGATGAGAAGAGCTGGGAAAACCTTAGAGATCTCTCACAAGGACCATCTGATAGGGCAAACAACCTGAGAATCATCTTGGAGAACTTGGGAGTCAGTCAGCCTACAAGTGGTGGTGTGGCGCCTTCAGTATCAGAAGTACCAGCTGCTGAGGGTAATGCTGAGGCAGAACCGACTCTTGAGACACCTCATCTTGATCCTGAGGGGGGAAATAGAAATGAAGATGCACCAGAGGATGATTCTTCATCAGTTCATGATCAAGATGATGCTGGAGAAGCTGAAGAATCTGGTCAGTATAGTGGTGATCAAGAGCAGGAAGAAGAAGAGGAGATCCAACCATTGAGAAGGAGCACTAGGGTGAGGAAGGATCCATCAAACTGGACCAGCACTAGAGTGTACTTCAACTCCAATGCAGTGGCTCATCCTACTCAAGCAGTCTGCTCCTTGGCATACTTTCCAGAAGAACATGTGGCGTTTATCACCCACCTAGATGCAGCTTACATACCAAAGACCTATGAGGAAGCAATGGCACTTGATGAGTGGAGAGAATCAGTGGGAGATGAGATAGGAGCTATGATCAAGAATGATACATGGTTTGAAACTCAACTTCCAAAAGGCAAGAAGGCAGTAACAAGTCGCCTATTCTTCACTATCAAGTACAAAGCAAATGGACAACCAGAAAGAAAGAAGACAAGGCTGGTTGCAAGAGGGTACACTCAAGTCTATGGAGAAGACTACTTGGATACATTTGCACCAGTGGCTAAGCTTCACACCATAAGAGTTGTTCTCTCCTTGGCTGTTAACTTGGAATGGGATCTCTGGCAAATGGATGTCAAGAATGCATTTCTTCAAGGAGAATTAGAAGATGAAGTCTACATGAGACCACCACCAGGAATGGAAGACATGGTCAAACCAGGAAATGTACTTAGGTTGAAGAAGGCAATCTATGGATTGAAGCAATCACCAAGAGCCTGGTATCACAAGCTTAGCACAACCCTTAATGGAAGAGGGTTTGTGAAATCAGAATCCGACCATACTCTCTTCACTCTCACCAGCAAGCAAGGCATTATTGTAATCCTCATCTATGTTGATGATATTATCATCACTGGCAGCAACAAGGAAGGTATAATTTCAACTAAAGCTTTTCTTAAATCCTCATTTGATATTAAAGATTTGGGAGAGCTTAAGTACTTCCTTGGGATAGAAATATGCCGCTCTAAAGAGGGGCTTTTCTTATGCCAAAGGAAGTACACACTTGATCTTTTAAATGAGGCAGGAGAGCTTGGTGGAAGAGTAGCCAAGACACCACTTGAAGAGGGTTACAAGATATTGCGTGAGGGGGAGTTTGAAGATACACCATTTGGAGACTTCAAACTCTATAGAAGAATGGTGGGGAAACTGATCTATCTTACCATCACAAGACCAGACATTTGCTTTGCTGTCAACCAAGTGAGCCAGCATATGCAAGCACCAAAGGTTCACCATTGGAACATGGTGGAGAGGATCTTGAGATACCTAAGGGAAGCTCCTGGTCAAGGTGTTTGGATGGGTTGCAACAAGAGCACAGAGATTGTAGGGTATTGTGATGCAGATTGGGCTGGTGATAGAGTGGACAGGAGGTCTACTACTGGTTATTGCACCTTCATAGGAGGCAATTTGGTTACTTGGAAGAGCAAGAAGCAGAAGGTGTGGTATCATGTTCAAGTGCTGAGGCAGAATATGAGCCATATGAGGAAGCTGACTAGTGAGCTGATTTGGATCAGGAACCTGCTAAGAGACTTGGGCATTGAAACAACAACACCAATCACCATGCACTGTGATAACCAGGCGGCCATTCATATAGCTTCAAACTCAGTATTCCATGAGAGACAAAGCATATTGAAGTGGATTGTCACAAGGTTAGACAAGCAGTGGAGCAGAAGATCATCTTACCTTGCTACACTAGAAGTGAAGACCAGCTAGCTGATATCTTCACCAAAGGAGCAAGCAACAAAGTGTGTGAGTCTATTCATCCAAGATTGGGGCTCATAGACTTGGCTAGATCATGATCTCCTCTGTCATGAAGCATCTACTCTTTTTCCTTTATGTGTTTTTGTCCCATTGGGTTTTGCACATAAAGGTTTTAATGAGGGATGTCTTCATGATGTCCAAGCTTAACCATGCTGTATGGTTGAGCTTGAGGGGAGTATTGACAAGATACATAAAGAGCATAGACAGAGAATGGAAATAACAAGAAGAGAAGTATTGGGCGAGAAGGAAGGTTTTGGTTCATACAGACTTGCATTATCAAGCATTCCGTACAATACTTGGCTCTCCAAGCAAGCACACAAACTCAGCTTGGTGTGGAAGGCAAGGAACTAATTTAAATCGACAATGAAGTGGTCTGGAGTCCAATGTGCCGTTGGAGAGTGCAGACAAGATCAGTAGCAGTTGTGAGTTAAATATAGTAAAGTCACATGTCCAAATAAGGAGAGGACCGTTTGTGACATGTCCCTTTCACTCGACCAGCAAGCTCAATTGTTTATTTCTAATTCCTCTTGTCTTGTTTCTAATTGTATCTCTTTTAATATTGTATGCTGTGACAAGAAATGAATCAAGGAAATATTCTCCTTCTTACTCTTTGCAAATCGTCACTCTCTCTCTCTCTTTACTCTCTCTCTTGTGTCTTGTTCTTGAAGTTCTTTACTCTGTTCTTGAGATTTCTAACATGTGGTACCAGGCTCTTGGGACTTGCTTTAACCCATAGATTGCTTTCCTTAGCCTGAGAACATTTCCTGGTTGTAAACAAGATTCTTCCATTCAGGAGGTGGCCTCATGTAGACTTCATCTTCTAGTTCACCTTGTAGGGAAGCATTCTTGACATCATCTGCCATAGATCCCACTCTAGGTTTACTTGCCAGTGAGAGAACCACTCTGATCGTGTGAAGCTTTGCCACTGGTGCAAAGGTATCCAAGTAATCCTCTCCATAGACCTGAGTGTAGCCTCTTGCTACAAGTCTTGTCTTCCTCCTTTCTGGCTTTCCATTGGCTCCTACTTGATTGTGAAGAGAAGCCGGCTCTGTCACTGCTTTCTTTTCCTTTGGGAAGCTTACTTTCAAAGAAATGTTCCATTCTTTTCCATAGCTCCCATCTCATCTCAAACAAGATGCTCTCCACTCCTCATCCTGCATAGCTTCCTCATATGTCTTTGGAATCCATTCTTGATCCACTTCAGTGATGAAGGCTTGATGCGCCACTGGATACTGAGCTAGTGAACCACTCCTTGGGTTGGATGGGCTACTGCTTGATTGTTGAAATACACTCTTGTATTCATCCAGTCTGAGGCTGGTCTTCTTTCCCTTGTGCTTCTCCTAAGCATTGGTTGAGCTAACTGCTCCTCTTCCATGTGTTCCTCAACTTGTTGCTCCTCAGCTGGTGTATTTGCATTTCCATCCTGATCATGAACCTGATCACTGTGTGGTGATGTTTCTTGATCCCCCCTTCAGGATTAGGATGGGAATCCTCACTTGCCGGAGCAACCTCTTCACTCACAGCCACTGGAGGTTGATTGCCAGCTCCAGTACTCCCATTTTCAGAACCACCAGCTCCATCACTCTGAGGTTGACTCGGCTGAGGCATATGGATGCCAAGAGACTCCATAATTCTTCTCAAATTGTTTGCCCTATCAGTGGAGGATTGAGAGAGGTCCTTGAGCTCATCCCAACTCTTCTCATCTAAACCCTCTTGATTCCACCAAACTTGACATCTCTTGACACATGGACCCTCCTCATGTTGGGAATCATAGCATTTTGTAGCCCTTCTGAGTAGTAGAGTAGCCAATGAATATAGCCTTAGTGTTTCTGGCCTCTTTTGTTCCTCTGCATACCTGGCTGTAACACATAACACAAGCACCCAAACACACGCAATGTGATCAAGAGATGGTTTCTTGTTGTTCAATACCTCATATGGAGTGAGATCATCTAGCACTCTTGTTGGGGTCCTATTGATTAAGGTAACATGCTGTCATGACTGCATCACTCCAGAAACGTTTGGGCACATTGGTATAGAACATCATACACCTTGCCACTTCCATCAAATGTCTATTCTTCCTCTCAGCTACACCATTTTTGTGTGGTGTATAAGGGCAACTAGTTTGATGGATGATGCCGTGCTTTGCAAGGTGATTTTTGAATGCATGGCTTGTGTATTCTCCTCCATTATCTGACCTGAATACTTTGATCTTAACATTGAATGGTTAGTTATATAGTTTTGAAAATTTATGAAAGCATCTAGCACCCTATCTTTGGTTTGAATTCATAGTCAGCCAAGTGTATTTCGATTTTTGATCAATAAAGGTGACAAAATACTTATGATTCTCCCTAGATATGCATGGTGCAGTCCCACACATCAGAATGAATAAGATCAAAGCAGTGTCATAAATCGTGGAAGACTTAGGAAACACAGTCTTGCAATGTTTGCCAAGAATACAAGCTTCACAGCCATCATTTTTAAAAGAAACATTAGCAATAAAAGGTTCAGAGCCCTAGAGTGTGGATGACCTAGTCTAGCATGCCATAATACATTATTTGTCAACAGGAAATTGAAATGAAAGCAGTAGATAAATCAGCTGCCGGCTGATGTCTTCAGAAGATAAAGTCTCCCTTGCTCAACACCATTGCCAGCAACCTACTAGTCTCAATATCCTGAAACACAACCTCATTAGGACTAAATATCACCTTGCAATGTAAATCATTAGTGACCTTTTTCACAGATAATAGATTAGATGAAAAGATGGCATATAAAGGCACTGGTATCTTTTTCAAACAGCTTAAGAGTTCCAACACCTCTAATAGGTATCTTATCTCCATTTGCATCATCACATTTCTAGAGCAGGTTTAACATTACTAATCAACCTAGAATCACTAATCATGTGTGTGAGAAGCTCCTGAATCAATTACAAGAGGCTTAACACAACTAGTTTCATGAGTTGAAGTAATACAAGCAATAGGCGATTGTAAGGATGCATTAAGAGAGATACCAAGTGTGTTTACCAGAGTTGTCCTTGAGGACTTTGATGAGAGCCTGAGGTCAGACCTCCGAATAGTCTCATCTCCTGAGCAGTCCCCATGGCTGAACTCCCACTGAATGTTAAGGCCTTTCCTCACCAGGAACCATTGCTTGCTCTTGGTGTAGATGAACCTCCCATCTCACCAGAGAAATGAGCTTCTAGCATCAGCATATGGAGTTCTGAACTTCTGAGGCTTAAGATGTGGGTGGAGGATCCAGCACTTCTTCTTGCAGATGATCACACACCCACACTTTCTTCTCTTCTGGTTTGTAAGAACCCTTGTTTGCCACGCCCATCTCTTCTTCTTCTTTAGCTTGGTTTGCAATGATAAGAGCTCCTTTTCCTCCAAAGAGCCCCACGGAACCCTTCTCCTTTTGAATCTGAGCACAACATCATCAAGGGATGGGAGACTCACTCCCCTCAGGATGTGTTTGATTAGGTCATTATACCCGGGGTGAGAGTGAACAGCAAAGCAAAGACTTTGTCTTGTTCCTTCTCTCATTCAACACATCAGGGTCCAAGGTTGCTGGTCTCAACATCTCCAGCTCTGCCCAAAGAGATTGAACCTCCCAAAATGTTTATCAAACTCAGTATCCTCCTGACACAAGTTATTGATAGCCCTCTTGACTTCATACACACGGTTGATGTTGGAGACATTACCAAACACCTTCTTGAGTGTGTCCCACAGATCTTTGGAAGTCTCACAGTAGTCATAGGCTTCTAAGATTGTTGGTTCCAGGCTGTGTTGGAGGATGGACAGAACAAGAGATCCTCTTGAACTCTCTTCTTGTTCCCAGCATCCGCATCAGCTTCCACCACCTCCTTACCATCCTCTCCTAGGATAGTCTTCTTCTTGGTGTCTAAGCCTTCTTCAACAACTCCCCAGACCTCTGCCTCCTAGAGCTGTCTTGGGTTAGCCGCGCCCAGTGTAAGTAGTTACCTCCTTTGAGAGTAACTGGAATAGTCACCATTCTTGAGTTTTCATGAGAGGAACCAGAGGAATCCATAAGAACAGCTCAAGAATAGTTGAACAAGGTGTTTTGAAAAGAAAGAAAT
Source organism: Raphanus sativus (assembly GCF_000801105.2). Taxonomy (NCBI): domain Eukaryota; kingdom Viridiplantae; phylum Streptophyta; class Magnoliopsida; order Brassicales; family Brassicaceae; genus Raphanus; species Raphanus sativus. The sequence goes on along the minus strand of NW_026617484.1, from coordinate 651 downwards.
AACAAGAACTCTCAAGAACAGTTTGAACAAACTTTGCTTATTTTTGGTAAAATCTGGAGATGACTTGAAGAACACCTCAAGAACACCAAGAACTTTTGCCAAAAATAGAACTAGAGCAAGAACAAGTGTCTCACGGATGAAAAGAAATGGAGAAATCAGAGAATGTGTTTGCGAAGTGAAAGGTCTTCAAGAGCTTAGTGCTCTGATACCATGAAAGATATGAAGATTAGAAGTATGGAAGAGAGTGGCGAGAGTGAGAGACAAAGAGAATGTGAACATGATTCTTGATATTCAATTGGTAAGCATACAAGGTTTATATAAAGGGAAGACAGCATAAGAAAGTAATAACAAAAGGAAACAATAAACAAATCTGTCGATGATCAGTGAGGGGCAGAGTGAGCAGAGTGAAAGTGACTGGTCCTAACGGGTGGAGGACCACTCTTTCCTTAACTCAACCCGTGACCTTTCTCCTCAGCGCCAACCACTTCACTTGGCGAGTTTCCTTCTTCACTTCTCCTCATCACTTAATCCTTCTCATTAATCAACTACTAAACTTATCCACCTTGTACTCCAGCTAGGTTATTAACTTGGTTCACAAGCAATGATCATCCTTTGCTCTCTTACGCTTGATCTGCTTCCTCTTTACTCTTG
>NW_026617483.1:0-17011 GCF_000801105.2 Raphanus sativus | reverse complement strand
ACGTTGGGTTCAAGTGGGAACACATTCCAAGAAGAAGCATTCCAAGCTTGAAAGAGAAACTCACCAATTCACCAGTTCTTTCTCTCCCTGACTCTTTCTAAAACATTTGAAATAGAATGTGATGCTTCTGGTGTTGGTTAGGTGCTGTGCTTATGCAGGAAAAGAAACCTATTAGCTTTCTTTAGTGAAAAGCTTGGAGGGCTACTCTGAAACTATCCAACGTATGACAAAGAGCTCTATGCGCTTGTGAGGGCTTTGCAAACATGGCAACACTATCTCTGGCCTAAGGAGTTCGTCATCCACACTGATCATGAGTCTCTAAAGCATCTCAAGGACAACAGAAACTGAACAAGAGACATGCTAGATGGATTGAATTCATTGAAACCTTTCCCTATGTGATCAAATACAAGAAAGGTAAGGAAAACATAGTTGCTGATGCACTATCTCGAAGGTATGTTCTCTTGAACACTCTTGAAACGAAATTACTTGGATTTGAGCATATCAAAACTTTATATGCCACTGATTCTGATTTTAAAGATATATATGCTTCTTGTGGAGAAGTTTGGTCGTGGTAAATACTTCAAGAAATGATGGTTTTTCTCTTCTTTGAAAATAGACTATGTGTGCCTAACTCTTCTTTTGAGAGATTTGTTTGTCAAGGAAGCTCACGCAGGTGGACTTGGAGGACATTTTGGCGTGGCTAAGACACTGAACGTAATGCAGGATCACTTCTATTGGCCACACATGAGGAGAGAGAGATGTTAGAAAAAGCTTGTGAAGATGTGTCACTTGCAAACAGGCTAAGTCCAAAGTCCAAAGCCACGGTCTGTATACTCCTTTACCCATTCCTTTGCATCCATGCATGACATTTCAATGGATTTTGTTGTTGGATTACCTAGGACTAAGACTGGAAAGGATTCTGTGTTTGTAGTCGTTGATAGGTTTTCTAAATGGCTCATTTTATTCCATGTCATAAGACTGATGATGCTGTGAATGTTGCTAATCTGTTCTTTAAAGACATTGTTAGACTTCATGGAATGCCTAGGACAATTGTTTCTGATAGAGACACCAAGTTTCTTAGCTTCTTTTGGAAAACCTTGTGGTCTAAGTTAGGAACTAAACTGTGTTTTCTCTACTACTTGTCATCCACAGTCTGATGGACAAACTGAAGTTGTCAATAGAACTTTGTCTACCTTGTTGCGTGCATTTGATTAAAAAGAACCTTAGGACTTTGGGAAAGAATGTTTGCCTCATGTAGAATTTGCTTATAAATCATGCTAGGCATTCTGCATATAAGTTCTCTCCATTTGAAATTGTCTATGGTTTCAATCCTTTATCACCTTTGGATCTAATGCCTTTACCTTTGAGTGAAAGAGTTAGCTTGGATGGACAAAAGAAAGCTGAACTTGTTAAGCAGATACATGAGAAGGCACGGATCAATATAGAGAACAAAACCAAGATGTACGCCAAGCAAAGCTAACAAAGGAAGAAAGGAAATGATCTTTGAAGAAGGAGTTTAGTTTGGATACACTTGAGGAAGGACAGATTTCCTAATGAGAGAAATCCAAGCTCATGCCTAGATTAGATGGTCCTTTCAAAGTCAATCAGGAAGATCAACAACAATGCCTATCACTGGACTCCAAGGTAAGTATAACGTGAGTTCAAGCTTCAATGTTACTGATTTAGTTCCTTATCATGCAGATGAAACGGATTTGAGGTCAAATCCTTCTCAAAGTGGGAGAGGATGATGTGATCTTGACAAGCAATGGAACTAAAGATATGGAACAGCTTGAACCAGAGCTTAAGGAAGTTGAAGAAAAACCATGGAGCAGCTTGAACCTGAGGAAACAAATGGCAAGGACTTAGAAGTACCAGTTGGTCCAATGACTAGATCCAAGCAAGCCAGATTCAATCAAGCTTTCCATAAACTTTTATACACTATCCAGGGCAGTCTAAGAGTGTGCTTATCCAACTACTCTGGTTGTGATTCAAGCCGTCTAAGACATTCAATCAAGAGAGGTGTTGTGACTTGCACTCTTTTCCTTGGTTTGGTTTTGTCCCATTGGGTTTTCCAAACAAGTTTTTTAATAAGGGCTTGGACACAACACTTATACAATAGCCTCTTGATGAAACCACGCCATTTCTCTTATTTTCTAGTCTATTTTCGGATTTAAAACTTGGTCTTTGTTTATGTTCTCAAGAGAGCCTTAGTTTTTAAGTATTTTGTGTGTTTCCAAGAAGCTGTGCATGTACAGACTTCTTGCCTATATATTATGGACGAAAATCATGAATAAAATCATCAAACACTTTCTATTAAAATTCTCTCTGAATCTTGTTTGATCAAAGCTTGTCTAAGTGTTACTCGGATCCTTGATCCTTACCTTGCAGCAACCTTTGATAGTCCAAGAGTCATTCCGCACTCTTTGAAGTATCACTCAATCCACATCTTGTTTCATCATCACAATCCGTTGGAGAGTAGTCAGGGACGTGATCCTCACACCTAGGATCATATCAATATCCCACTTTCTATCAGAGATTCCAGATTAGGCTGTTCGGCATATGGCGATATTTTCATGATTCTTATCAACCAGGATGAACCATGATCTTAAGAAGCTTTATTTGGAACCACTAATCAGTGGAGAATAACCAGGAAGTTGAAGAAAATCTCATAAGTGTTGTGAGCAAGAAGATATCCCACCTTCTATCCAGATGATTCCAGATTAGCATGTTCGGCGTACGTATGGCAATAACTTCATGATTCTTATCAAACCAGAATGAACCACGATCTAAGAAGCTTTATTTGGAACCACTAATAAGTGGAGGAATAACCAGGAAGTTGAATAAATCTCATAGGAGGTGTGAGTAAGAAGATATCCCACTTTCTATCCAGATGATTCCAGATTAGTCTGTTCGGACATATGGCAAATATCTTCATGATTCTTATCAACCAGGATGAACCACGATCTAAGAAAACTTTATTTGGAAACACTAATCAGTGGAGAATAACCAGGAATTTGAATAAATCTCATAAGTGTTGTGAGTAAGAAGATATCCTAACTTCTATCTAGATGATTCCAGATTAGCATGTTCGGACATATGCCATTATCTTCATGATTCTTATCAAACCAGGATGAACCATATGTAAGAAGCTTGATTGGGAACAACTAATCAGTGGAGAATAACCAGGACGTTAAATAAATCTCATAGGAGTTGTGAGCAAGAAGATATCCCACTTTCTATCCAGATGATTCCAGATTAGCCTGTTCGGACATATGGTAATATCTCCATGATTCTTATCAAACCAGGATGAACCACGATCTAAGAAGATTTATTTGGAACCACTAATCAGTGGAGAATAACCAGGAAGTTAAATAAACCTCATAGAAGTATGAGTAAGAAAGATATCCCACTTTCTATGCAGATGATTCCAGATTGGCCTGTTCGGACATATGGCAATAGCTTCATGATTCTTATCAAACCAGGATGAACCACTATCTAAGAAGCTTTATTTGGAACCAATATTCAGTGGAGAATAACCAGGAAGTTAAATAAATCTCATAGGAGTTGTGAGTAAAAGATATCCCACTTTCTATCCAAATGATTCCAGATTAGCCTGTTCGGACATATGGCAATATCTTCATGATTCTTATCAAACAGGATGAACCACGATCTAAGAAGCTTTATTTGGAACCACTAATCAGTGGAGAATAACCAGGAAGTTGAATAAATATCATAAGTGTTGTGAGTAAGAAGATATCCCACTTTCTATCCAGATGATTCCTGATTAGCCTGTTCGGACATATGCCATTATCTTCATGATTTTTATCAAACCAGGATGAACCATGACCTAAGAAGCTTTATTTGAAACCACTAATCAGTGGAGAATAACCAGGAAGTTGAATAAATCTCATAGGAGTTGTGAGTAAGAAGATATCCCACTTTCTATCCAGATGATTCCAGGTTAGCCTGTTCGGACATATGGGAATATCTTCATGATTCTTATCAAACCAGGATGAACCACGATCTAAGAAGCTTTATTTGGAATCAATAATCAGTGGAGATATAACCAGAAAGTTGAATAAATTTCATAAGTGTTGTGAGCAAGAAGATATCCCACCTTCTATCCAGATGATTCCAGATTAGCCTGTTCGGACATATGCCATTATCTTCATGATTCTTATCAAACCAGGATGAACCACGATATAAGAAGCTTTATTTGGAACTACTAATCAGTGGAGAATAACCAGGAAGTTGAATAATCTCATAGGAGTTGTGAGGAAGAAGATATTTCCACTTTCTATCCAGATGATTCCAGATTAGCATGTTCGGACATATGACAATATCTTCATGATTATTATCAAACCAGGATGAACCATGATCTAAGAAGCTTTATTTGGAACCACTAATCAGTGGAGAATAACCAGGAAGTTGAAGAAATCTCATAAGTGTTGTGAGCAAGAAGATATCCCACCTTCTATCCAGATGATTCCAGATTAGCATGTTCGGACGTATGGCAATATCTTCATGATTCTTATCAAACCAGGATGAACCACGATCTAAGAAGCTTTATTTGGAACCACTAATAAGTGGAGAATAACCAGGAAGTGGAATAAATCTCATAGGAGGTGTGAGTAAGAAGATATCCCACTTTCTATCCAGATGATTCCAGATTAGTCTGTTCGGACATATGGCAATATCTTCATGATTCTTATCAAACAGGATGAACAACGATCTAAGAAGCTTTATTTGGAAACACTAATCAGTGGAGAATAACCAGGAAGTTGAATAAATCTCATAAGTGTTGTGAGTAAGAAGATATCCCACTTCTATCTAGATGATTCCAGATTAGCATGTTCGGACATATTCCATTATCTTCATGATTCTTATCAAACCAGGATGAACCAATATGTAAGAAGCTTGATTGGGAACAATTAATCAGTGGAGAATAACCAGGACGTTAAATAAATCTCATAGGAGTTGTGAGTAAGAAGATATCCCACTTTCTATCCAGATGATTCCAGATTAGCCTGTTCGGACATATGGTAATATCTCCATGATTCTTATCAACCAGGATGAACCACGATCTAAGAAGCTTTATTTGGAACCACTAATCAGTGGAGAATAACCAGGAAGTTAAATAAATCTCATAGGAGGTATGAGTAAGAAGATATCCCACTTTCTATCCAGATGATTCCAGATTAGCCTGTTCGGACATATGGCAATAGCTTCATGATTCTTATCAAACCAGGATGAACCACTATCTAAGAAGCTTTATTTGGAACCACTAATCAGTGGAGAATAACCAGGAAGTTAATAAATCTCATAGGAGTTGTGAGTAAGAAGATATCCCACTTTCTATCTAGATGATTCCAGATTAGCCTGTTCGGACATATGGCAATATCTTCAAGATTCTTATCAAACCAGGATGAACCACGATCTAAGAAGCTTTTCATGGAACCACTAATCAGTGGATAATAACCAGGAAGTTGAATAAATCTCATAATTTTGTGAGCAAGAAGATATCCCACCTTCTATCAAGATGATTCCAGATTAGCCTGTTCGGACTTATGGCAATATCTTCATGATTCTTATCAAACCAGGATGAACCACGATCTAAGAAGCTTTATTTGGAACCATTAATCAGTGGAGAATAACAGGGAAGTTGAATAAATCTCATAGGAGTTGTGAGTAAGAAGATATCCCACTTTTCTATCCAGATGATTCCAGATTAGTCTGTTCGGACATATGGCAATATCTTCATGATTCTTATCAAACCAGGATGAACCACGATCTAAGAAGCTTTATTTGGAAAACAATAATCAGTGGAGAATAACCAGGAAGTTGAATAAATCTCATAAGTATTGTGAGTAAGAAGATATCCCACCTTCTATCCAGATGATTCCAGATTAGCCTGTTCGGACATATGCCATTATCTTCATGATTCTTATCAAACCAGGATGAACCAATATGTAAGAAGCTTGATTGGGAACAACTAATCAGTGGAGAATAAATCTCATAGGAGTTGTGAGTAAGAAGATATCCCACTTTCTATCCAAATGATTCCAGATTAGCCTGTTCGGACATATGGCAATATCTTATTATTCTTATCAAACCAGGATGAATGATAGTGCTCAAATTACCCAGTAGAGCTTACTCTCTCAAATAAGAGGTACAGCTGTAGTACTTAGGGATCGAATCACGAGGAGCTAGGGAACCAATTAAATAAAACCTACTAATCAATCCTAGGCAAGGTTGGTTTATATGATAGAAATGAAAATAACAATTCCTAAAGTGAGCAAGGCAGTTGCTCTAACTAACAATATGAAGGGTTGTTTAAATGGGATAAAGAGTGCTAGACATAGGGTTTCTATTCAGGACTGGAGATTATAATCTCTATAAATGCTTTAATAAGTTGCTTGCATGATACTATAGATCTCAGCCGCTTAACATATGTGAATGAATCACTGGTTAAAATATCTAGATCTCTGGCCACACCTTTCGCATGATGACACAGAAAAAGAGTCGGTCGATATCCTTTTGAGATATCGAGCGATACACATTTCGCGGCGCCGATCGATTTACCAGTAGGTATCGATCGACGGCTTCTAGATCTGCCTAAGCGCGAACTGAATATGACCGCGAGGTCTCAAGGAGGAACTGTCGTTCTTCTCAACGGGAAACAGGCATCGCTCAAACGGATAATTCAAGATAATCTAAGATCCTAGTGATCTATGTTCTAGTTAGCTACTCTAAAACAAGCATAGGGTACAATCCATTTGATGAGTATCACAACTTAGCAATTATAGCTTGGGGCTAATCCCACAAACCTATTTAAACCCTAGATCTAACAAGTAGACTACTCAGACATAGCTAAGCAATTCATAACAATAGATAGATGAAAGAATTGCATAGATAGAATAAAGTAGAAATACAAAAAGGAGATGAAAAATCTCTCCAATCTCTCTCAAACAAATAAAACTCTAGTCTCTCTCTCACACTCTCTGCTTTGGTTGTAAAAAGCTTCAAGCTTCAAAGGGTTTCTCAACTTGCTGTCAAAAGCACTTAGCAGAAGTATTTAAGCATTTCCATTAGGTTAAAAACTCGTCAGGGGCAATCTCGTAATTTGGTGAAGTCTTGGTGAAGTAGTCGGCTAAACCATTTCGTCCTCGATATCGATCGGCAACACTAAATGTGTATCGATCGATTATAATCTTCTAGTACTCGGATCTTCTCAGCTACATCGATCGACAACTCAGGATGAGTATCGATCGATTGTAATCGCAATGTTGACTTCCGACTTAGTCTTGAATGGTCAACTCGGGTGTATCATCTCTTGTACTCCAAAATGCTCCAAAAACATCACTTTTCTCCAAAATGCTCCTGAACCTGAAAACATACCTAACAGGCTAGAAAACAATTAAATATATAATAAAATACTAGTATACCATGGTTAAAAACGGGTAAAATCCATGGTATATCAACTCCCCCAGACTTACTCCTTTGCTTGTCTTTAAGCAAAAACAGTAGTCTTTGGAAAAGGTTTGGAAATAGCAGGAACTCAAGGATTCATATATTTGAAGTCATCACTCTATGGGTTTGCAATTCATGTCTAAACATCCTAATCACAGAAGTTCATCATGCCTTATCCTAGCTTAGCAACTAAACTCATCTAGTCAACAACATAGCAATTCTCATCTGACATTCCCCTCTACTAACCTCATTTCTTAACATAAAATAAAGTGCAGGCTTTACCTTGGGAGTATCGATCAAAGAACACATGGATTTAACTCAAACAAGTATCTGAACACATAGGTAGTCTTCTCTGATTCCTTTCTCCCCTCTTCTCTCTTCACTGAATCTCTTATTAGTTTCAAATTCAACAGGTTTCGATGCCACATAGGTCATCTAGTCCATCTCATTGACATTTGCGTTGTAACTAATACATTTTTGACAAAGTGTAGCGAATAATGGGGTCGCAGGAATCACTCCTACCCCTCGTTTCCACAATGTGTGATCATCCTTGAGATTAGAATACTGGGGTCACAGGAGACACTCCTATCCCTCTGCTTCTCAAGAAATCATTTCAATCTTTTATAACATAAACTTAGATCTCGAGATGCCGAAGAGAGCGAAGGAAGGGAACCAGAAACACACAGACTTTTTACCTTCCAGACTTGTAAGAGGATTCCGATCCAGTGATATCCAAGCCCAAGACAAGCAAATAAGTCAGTATTAGTGTTGGAGGTCAGCTTTGGTTCCTTCAAACAATCTTAGCTAGTGAATATAGATAGCAAGTTGATCCACTTTAGCATCTTTAGTACTATCTGCAATCAGTAATCTAGAATGGTGCTAAAGAGTGGTCAGACAATCAAATATAAATCCATATCAATGTTCCTATTTAATACTTATGCGAAAAATAATTTTGAAAAACAATTTTAAATAAAACCAAAATAAAAACACATATTAGTAAACTCCCCCCCAGACTTAAATTACACTGTCCCAGTGTAACATCCGGTGGTGAGGTAAATAAAATAAAACATAATAAATGTAACAAGTTAGAATGAATAAACCTGATCGACAAGATGTCGATCGATTCGTAATGGTATACGTCGATCGCTAGTAATTGGTCGTGTGGTGTAGAGCGATATGAATGGTGAATGTCGGTCGATGGAATTATCATTCTATACTTGGATCTAATAAAAACTGCAAAATAAAGTCGAAAAAAAATAAAAGCAAAAATGAAAAAATAAAAATAAAATAAAGAAAAAGAAAACCTAATAGTGGGTTGCCTCCCACTCAGCGCTTGGTTATAGTCATTTAGCTTGACTGTGGTAGGTGAGTGACTCATGGGGTGCAGTGAGGTTTTTGTTTCGCTGGTGGGCAAACACTTCCCTCATCTTTGGACTCAGCAGCAGTGAAGCTTCTTGTGGCATCACCTGATCTTGTCCATCTAGGAGATATCTTTGCTAAATTGGCTTTGATGACTTGCAATCTTCTGACCAAATCTTCGGTGTCTAACTGATGCTGATAGAAGTTAAATCTAGAATGCTCAGGTAGATCTGCATGTTGGTCTTTGGCGTGCTGGTCCTGAATCTGTTGATCCTTATCTGCCAAAGCGGTGGTATCGATCGATGCTACACATAGGTATGTCGGTCGCTTCGCTGGGATCACTATCGATCGACTCCGTGTCAGCTTTGTCGATCGATTTTGAACGTTGGCTTTGGTACTCAAGATTGCTCTGCATAGTGCGTATCTCATTCTTCAAGAGACCAGTAGCTCTGCAAAGGTTGGTCACTCTTTCATTGATAGTCTCCTCAATGTTATCACTTCTTTCTATGAGTCTCTCCTCCATAGAATTCATGGCTACGTACAACTTATGTTTGATCTCATCAACTTCTGCTGTGGTGCAAGCTCTCTTCGCTGGTGGTGGTTCGGTGTCGATCGATGTTGGTCGAGGCCTATCGGATCGATGCTTCATTGCTATCACGTAGATCGATATAAGCCTTAATGATGCTCATATCTCTTTCTAGCTTGTCCAGCTGTCGTGAAAGCATATCCAGGTATCGCATGATAGGTGAACTTAAAGATCATGCTTCTCTTCGTATGATGTCATCCTATCTTCCAATGCTGCGAACCTCGTGTCGATCGACAATGAAGAATGTGTGTCGATCGATGGAAAAGTAGCATTCTGAGCTTGGTCATTCTGGCGAATTGTATCCAACTCTTTCTGTAGAAGATCGATCCTCTTGCTTAACCATTCGACATTGTTGTTGAGAGGGCTGTAGACGTCTCCAATCCGTGTATTGATGTAGGCAACCTCCCATTCATCTTTCTTAGGTGATGAACGTTCTGGTCGGTCCATGGATGTAGTCTTGCCGATGTCGATCGATGGTACATGTACTCTGTCGGTCGATACTGGTGGCGTAGCCTCTTTCTCAAGCGTGGTCAATATGTTTCCAAGCTCCACTCTTATCTCAGCCATATCATTCTGGAAGTCTTTGTAACTGACATCCAAAGGCTGGAAAGTGTCTTCCACCAATGTGCGCATGTTTGCCTCAAGGGGCGCCTGAGCTCTCCATACATCAGTCACCATATCATCCACCTCCTCTCTACTGTAGGGCATTGGTGGTGGTGTGTATGCAAGGTAAGGGTGTGTGTGTATTGGAAGTTGTAAGCAACTTTTGTGAAAAAGGGATGCTCTATCCAAAAGTCTCTTTACTTGCTCCTTGGTGTAACATGAATGATCTCACCATCAACTCCTCTAGCATAGCCAAACTCTTCTCTATAGACACCATATTCATCCTTAGCTTCCCACTTGAATCTCCTGGATCCATCAGTATTGAAGGCACGTCGTCCAAACTCCAATCGTCTGTCGGGCGATTGGACTCTTGGTCTGTCGATCGATCCTGGATATCCGCCGTCGATCGACGGTGTTGAAACGATGTCGATCGATTGTGAATGTCGAGGTTGACCGAAGTGTTGAGGAACTGGATCCTCCCTGTGTTGGTGTGGTGGTTGTCCTGGACGTGATGTAGGATGTTTGGGTGGCTACGTTGCTGTGTGAACAGGTTTCTGGTCCATTGGCAACTTGGAGGATGTCGGCTATGTCCTCTCTGGATGTGTGCAGAACTCTTCCATCCATAGCTCTTGCATAGCCATTTGTGTCCCTGAAAATTCCAAATTCATCAGGTGTTAGTGAAACGTTCATGATATCATAAGGTTCATGAGATCTCGGTTGAGCTCTGTTGAAGGTGTCGATCGATGGGTGTGTGGTGGGGGCGGTCGATGGTGCACGTCTAGCTGCACGGTTGGATCGAGTGATCATGTTTTGCAATCTTCCATTGATGAATCTCTGAATGCTGAAAGCTGCTGGGTAGAAGGTGAAAAGTTTTGAATTTTCGTGGCTTGAGTTGTCAACCTTTTACCCATGTGTTGTCCTAATCGGTGAAATTCCGATTTTGTCCTTTAAGTCGTCCGGGTTAATATCGATCGATATTATACTGGCAATGTCGATCGATGGACGATGTCATTTTGCTGGATGAAGTAGATAATCGATCGATGGTGGGCGTTTGATGTCGATCGATTGTGGTGCAAATCTGTCATTCTCCAAGTAAATTTCCCAAGCTCTCTCTTCCCAATAGTCTTCATCATATTCTTCACTGTGGTCTCCACTGTGGGAAGAGGTGGCTATGTCTACTGCAAAAACTCTCATGAAATCCGCTATCTGCCCAACTCCTTATTGAGTAATCATCTTCCTTTCGGTTGGGTGGGATGGCGAAATTCGGGTAGCAATGATCTGGTAGATCGAGTTCATCATCCGGTGGGTCTTGTCGATCGATGACGTCAAAGTACTGTCGATCGATCCCGAGTACTCTGTCTCGTACTCAACTTCACAATGACAAACTGCGATGATACCAGTATCATCTTCCTTTACCACTAATTTGGCTGGTGATTTGTCAAGCTTGACAGGGTCGTAGTGGATATCTGGATCTATCATAGTCAAGCACATCCTGTTGGTCTTCATGTCACATATGGCTCCTACTGTAGCCATAAATGCTCTTCCAAGTAAGAGGGAAGAGTTCCAATTTAGCTTGATGTCTAGGACCTGAAAATCCACAGGGACGATATCATCACCAATGTGCACCTCTAGGTCTTTGATGAAGCCTCCAGAGTTTCTCTGAGAGTAATCCACGAAAGTAAAGATTTGTGGTGAAGGCTCTACTTGCAGGCCCAGATGGTCTGCCATGACCTTTGGTAAGATGCTGACTGATGAACCAGTGTCACATAGTGCATGAGGAAATTCAATACCTTGTACCACACAGGGGTATTGCAAAACTTCCCAGGATCACTCTTCTTTAGCAAAGTAATCCTTTTCCTCATCTCTTCTCTGACGTTGTCAAACCTTCTCCTAATGTCAGTTTCAGTCTCTCTTGTTTCTCTGAAGAACATCCACAATCTCTTTGTGAAATAAACCTCCTCAAAAGGTTTTTCCGGTGGGATTCCGATAACTCTCTTAGTGAAACCATCAATCTCCTTTTCATAGCTTCCCTCTTAAGGTTCTTAGGAATCTTCTCCTTCCGACTCCTTAACCTTCTTCCTTCAGTTCCCTCTGATGTAGGTGTAGTGTCTCAAGGGTTTACCAGTGATCTCTGTAGGGTTAGTTTGTGGTTTCGGTGTGGGTCTGAGTGCATTGATTCGGTTGATGTCTATCGATGGTAGTTGCACTCGTATATGAGAGGTGCGTGTCGCTCGATAGGTGGAGAATTGGGTCGATCGATACGGTTCTCTTCATTGTGTGTCGATCGATGAGTGGCTCGTCTCGTCGGTCGATATCTTCGTATGTGTGGGTGGGTGGGTATGGATGAGAAGCCGTGAATTCAGCATGTGTCAATATCCTAACCGCGTTGGCAGTCTGCAAGCGTATCCGAAATGACATCGTCGATGCCGATCGATGTGGACTAGTTGGTGTCGATCGACACCATTGCGATCCACCGAGACTTAGCGAACTTTCTACTGCAAAGTCTCCTTCTTGTAGCTTCTCCTGTTTCACCACTTGCCAGAAATTCATCATCTATGATGGCATTGGGACAAAAAAAAAAAAAACTGGTGGGGGGTGTTTCCTATTCCTTCCCCTACTTCGCTTAGAAGTTCGCAATCCTCCTCTGATAGAGTCTTCAGTCCTGGACAATCTGGTGTCCTCAAGTTTCCACTCTGGTTTCCATATCTCTGAAATCCAGTACCTCCAATGTAGTTCACATCTTCCTCTATATCATCCTCTCTAGCCTCTCCTTCTTCAGCTGAGCAGACTGGTTGCCCCAGAAATGCGTGTAAAGCATCTATCTTGGCTCTGACTTCATTCATCTGGTCTTCACCGATGGCTGCAACCGATTTCTTCGTGTCAGAGTCAGTGTTCTTGTGCTGCTGCTGTTGGCTAGGTTCTCAATAAGTCTCACAGCCTCTATTGGATTCCTAGTGTTGAAGTTCCCCTCACTAGCAGTATCAAGAGCCATCTGATACCTTAAGGCGATACCTCTGTAGAAAGTTCTTAACAGCTGCACTTCATTGAATCCATGGTGTGGACAGTCTCGCTGGAAGAACTTGAATCTGATCCACGCGTCTTTAAAAGTCTCACTAGGCTTTTGCGCGAAAGTGGCGATTTTGCACCTTAAGTCTTCAGCGCGTGCCTCATCAAAGAAATTACGCAGGAAGGCGTTTCTTGATGTCGGCCCAGGATGTCAGTGATCCTGTAGGTAGCTGCTTGAGCCAGTGCGAAGCTTCTCCAATAAGTGAGTATTTGAAGAGCTTGCAGAGTAGGTAGTCCTCGGGGACTCCATCCATACGAATAGCAGCGATAAGATCCTCGAACCTCCCAGATGGTCCATAGGATGCTCGTGTGATTGCCCAGAATAAGGTATCTGAGACACGAGAGAGTAGTACTGAGGCTTGAGCTCGGCTTCTTTCTGAATCTCTGGAAGTCAAATAGCTGATCTGTTGGTGTAGTACTCGTCTGGACGGTTATAGTCTGCCAACGATCGTGTTTGAGCTTCTCCTGTAGCCTCAGCTTCAGTTTCAGGGATTATGTTTTCCATGGGCATCTAGCTTCTGACCTGTTGCATTACGCAGATGACCATCTTGGTCATACAGGTTTCCATTCTCGCCCTGCGTGAGAATGACAATCGCGACCATGCTTCGCGGAGTAGTGTCGATCGATATACGTTATAAGTATCGATCGATGTTGATCGGTGAACGGTATCGGTCGACGGTGCTGTCTGAGTGTCGGTCGACTGTTGAACGTGAGTATCAGTCGACGGTAATGCGGTTTCTGTTGATCGATGCGGAGCGTAGGTCTTTGCGGATTGAGCGTTCCAAGTGTTAGGATCCTCTGAGAATAATAGTTGATTTCCCTTGTTGCTTCTGGTACTGATGGGCATATACCTGAAAAGACAAGAAAAAAAATTTAAATAAGAAAGGGGGTAAAAGAAAAACCTAAGATTAATAAGATTAAATCTAATGGCGATCAAAGCTCCCCGGCAACGGCGCCAAATTTGATAGTGCTCAAATTACCCAGTAGAGCTTACTCTCTCAAATAAGAGGTACAGCTGTAGTACTTAGGGATCGAATCACGAGGAGCTAGGGAACCAATTAAGTAAAACCTAATAATCAATCCTAGGCAAGGTTGGTTTATATGATATAAATGAAATAACAATTCCTAAAGTAAGCAAGGCAGTTGCTCTAACTAACAATATGAAGGGTTGTTTAAATGGGATAAAGAGTGCTAGACATAGGGTTTCTATTCAGGAATGGAGATTATAATCTCTATAAATGCTTTAATAAGTTGCTTGCATGATACTATAGATCTCAGCCGCTTAACATATGTGAATGAATCACTGGTTAAAATATCTAGATCTCTGGCCACCCATTCGCATGATGACACAGAAAAAGAGTCGGTCGATATCCTTTTGAGATATCGAGCGATACACCTTTCGCGGCGCCGATCGATTTACTAGTAGGGTATCGATCGACGGCTTCTAGATCTGCCTAAGAGCGAACTGAAATTGACCGCGAGGTCTCAAGGAGGAACTGTCGTTCTTCTCAACGGGAAACAGGCATCGCTCAAACGGATAATTCAAGATAATCTAAGATCCTAGTGATCTATGTTCTAGTTAGCTACTCTAAAACAAGCATAGGGTACAATCCATTTGATGAGTATCACAACTTAGCAATTATAGCTTGGGGCTAATCCCACAAACCTATTTAAACCCTAGATCTAACAAGTAGACTACTCAGACATAGCTAAGCAATTCATAACAATAGATAGATGAAAGAATTGCATAGATAGAATAAAGTAGAAATACAAAAGGAGATGAGAAATCTCTTCAATCTCTCTCAAACAAATAAAAACTCTAGTCTCTCTCTCACACTCTCTGCTTTGGTTGTAAAAAGCTTCAAGCTTCAAAGGGTTTCTCAACTTTTGCCGTCAAAAGCACTTAGCAGGAGTATTTAAGCATTTCCATTAGGTTAAAAACTCGTCAGGGGCAATCTCATAATTTGGTGGAGTCTTGGTGAAGTAGTCGGCTAAACCATTTCGTCCTTGATATCAATCGACAACACTAAATGTGTATCGATCGATTATAATCTTCTAGTACTCGATCTTCTCAGCTACATCGATCGACAACTCAGGATGAGTATCGATCGATTGTAATCGCAATGTTGACTTCCGACTTAGTCTTGAATGGTCAACTCGGGTGTATCATCTCTTGTACTCCAAAATGTTCCAAAACATCACTTTCTCACAAAATGCTCCTGAACCTGAAAACATACCTAACAGGCTAGAAAACAGATTAAAATATATAATAAAATACTAGTATACCATGGTTAAAAACGGGTAAATTCATGGTATATCAATGAACCAATATGTAAGAAGTTTGATTGGGAACCACTAATCAGTGGAGAATAACCAGGATAATGAATAAATCTCATAGGAGTTGTGAGTAAGAAGATATCCCACTTTCTATCCAGATGATTCCAGATTAGCCTGTTCGGACATATGGCAATATCTTCATGATTTTTATCAAACCAGGATGAACCACGATCTAAGAAGCTTTATTGGAACCACTAATCAGTGGAGAATAACCAGGAAGTTAAAATAAATCTCATAGGAGTTATGAGTAAGAAGATATCCCACTTTCTATCCAGATGATTCCAGATTAGCCTGTTCGGACATATGGCAATAGCTTCATGATTCTTATCAAACCAGGATAAACCACGATCTAAGAAGCTTTATTTGGAACCACTAATCAGTGGAGAATAACCAGGAAGTTGAATAAATCTCATAGGCGTTGTGAGTAAGAAGATATCCCACTTTCTATCCAGATGATTCCAGATTAACCTGTTCGGACATATGGCAATATCTTAAGATTCTTACCAAACCAGGATGAACCACGATCTAAGAAGCTTTATTTGGAACCACTAACCAGTGGATAATAACCAGGAAGTTGAAATAAATCCATAAGTGTTGTGAGTAAGAAGATATCCCACCTTCTATCCAGATGATTCCAGATTAGCCTGTTCGGACATATGCCATTATCTTCATGATTCTTATCAAACCAGGATGAACCACGATCTAAGAAACTTTATTTGGAACCACTAATCAGTGGAGAATAACCAGGAAGCTGAATAAATCTCATAAGTTTTTGTGAGCAAAGAAGATATCCCACCTTCTATCCAGATGATTCAAGATTAGCCTGTTCGGACATATGGCAATATCTTCAAAGATTCTTATCAAACCAGGATGAACCACGATCTAAGAAGCTTTATTTGAACCACTAATCAGTGGATAATAACCAGGAAAGTTAATAAATCTCATAAGTATTGTGAGCAAGAAGATATCCCACCTTATATCAAGATGATTCCAAATTAGCATGTTCGGACATATGGCAATATCTTCATGATTCTTATGAAACCAGGATGAACCACGATCTAAGAAGCTTTATTTGGAACCACTAATCAGTGGAGAATAACCAGGAAGTTGAATAAATTCATAGGAGTTGTGAGTAAGAAAATATCCCACTTTCTATCCAGATGATTCCAGATTAGCCTGTTCGGACATATGGCAATATCTTCATGATTCTTATCAACCAGGATGAACCACGATCTAAGAAGCTTTATTTGGAACCACTAATCAGCAGAGAATAACCAGGAAGTTGAATAAATCTCAATAGGAGTTGTGAGTAAGAAGATATCCCACTTTCTATCCAGATGATTCCAGATTAGCATGTTCGGACATATGGCAATATCTTCAAGATTCTTATCAAACCAGGATGAACCAATATGTAAGAAGCTTGATTGGGAACCACTAATCAGTGGAGAATAACCAGGTTGAATAAATCTCATAGGAGTTGTGAGTAGGAAGATATCCCACTTTCTATCTAGATGATTCCAGATTAGCCTTTCAGACATATGCCATTATCTTCATGATTCTTATCAAACCAGGATGAACCACGTCTAAGAA
>NW_026617482.1:0-17016 GCF_000801105.2 Raphanus sativus | reverse complement strand
TTGGAAGCATATATTTTTGATAATCATGATGAGATTCACATCATAGTAGTAGCTTTCCTTATTATCATTCAAGCCCTAGAAGACGACCATATCCTAGTCTATGCTCATGAAGGTGCCTATTTACATAAGACCCCTAATTTTATAACTTTTCTTCCGTTACCTTATACGGTTATCTTTGCATAATCATTGTTTTTTTCTGAAGATTAGCTTAATAAAATAGCTATTAAAACTTTCTTTTACATTGTGTATCTCTCGATTTGTTTTGATAGGCGGAGATGCTGGTCACAAGAAGAGTCTTGACTATTTTGGAGATAAATATACATCGACACTGCATCCTAAAGTAGGATTCTTTTCATTAAATTATTTCTCAAATAATTTGTATATTTAAAGGGAAATCCATCCATTATCAACTTATACACCATAACAGGATTCCCACGACTTTACCAACAGTGGAGCACCGAGGAAACTAAGGTCCGGGAGAACAATGAGAACCACGGTGGCTAGGGACGAGAAGGAGAAAGTGAGGGCGATGAATAACGATGATTGGAGTATAAAGATTTCATCAGGTGCATCGAAGCATCTGATGGTGGAGCGAAAAATAGGGTTTCATAAGAGAAGTAAGAGTTCTTCATTTAAATGGAAACCCAAGAAGAAAAAAACTTCTGGTCGATTTGTAGCTTTCTATGATGATTATCGTGGACCAGCACGTCATCCTCCTAGACATAACCTATAATCACAACAGGCAACAACAAACATATATAGTTGTAAAATGTGTAGCATTTGTATATTTCCTTTACTAAGTTTTGTGTTTCTTATTTTTCGGTCAAAACTTGTTTAAAGTTTTGTACAAAGATCAGTTTCTTTCTCCTTTATAAAAAAATGATGTTCATTTTTGGTTAATAATTAATAATTAGTAAAAGTATTGAGCATGTCTTCATTCTATATATGTTTTGGCTTTATTGCAGGAGAGCACAAGAAGATCAAAATATTTGGAGATTTTGACACCACTAAGGTTTGTTTGTCTTGTAAATCTTCTTTAAGACTATCATAGATTTACTCTCTTCGTTTATTCATTCATTATCAATAATTTCGTAAATAATTTGTATTGGCAGCATATCGATGATCTCACCACCGCTAATAGCCTACCAAAACGTGAACTATTTTTTTCAGAGGATATGAAGAAACTTGCTCGATTGTTACGCAGTGATTATCCGATCCACAGTAAGCCTCGAGGAAAGCTTCCAGTCCATAACCGAGCTCCTGACAAGATTTAAGTGATTGTGGATGGGTCGACAAGACTTTGTGTTATAATAGATAAGACTATGAAACTATCAATTTTGTTAGCGAGGTTGTTATATGTTGGTCCCAGTTTTGTTGCTGTGTATAGGGACTTACGTCATTGTCTTGTGTAATAGAGTAATAGTAGCTTCTAGCTATAGTATTGAAGAGAGCTCTCTTTTGAATCTTGTTTTGAAAGAAATTTGTGTAGCTTAGACTTTTTGATATCAAAGTTCTTACAGGGATCGAGAACATATATGATTTAGAAAAAGATAAGAGAAGATTTACACACTAATAAGGCACTTGGGATTATTAATCAGTCAATGCAAAAAATGGAATAAACGAAAATCCAATCTATCTATCTTTTTTTTTTTTTGGTCAAAAATCCAATCTATCTATCTATATATATAAAGTTGAAGAATCTGGCCTCTCAAGCCATCCACGTCATCAAGAAGAGGTGGGGAAATTTGGACACGTCAGCACTCAACTAAACCACTTCTCCGTGTGGATTATTTTCTTGGACACAACTTTTTTTTTTGGATTAGCAGTGTTGTTTTCTAGGCCCAACTACTATAATATTTACGAAGCCCACTCATTCTACTCTCTTCCAACGTTTCTCCTAATCATGTTCGACATTCTCTCTACACCCAAACGATCCGTTTCTGTAGTGAATAGCTTTATCTCTCTTTCTCACCATTAAACCATTCCTCGAATCACCTGAGGCTGCTACAGCTCTTGCTAGTCCCTTGGATTTTCCTACTTCTTATTCTTTGAGCTATGCGGTCCTCACTAACATTCACTCTGTTTCTAAGAGTGAGCTTCAATTAGCACATAACTCTTGTAATATGGCAGCTTCGGCAATTGCAGATAGTGTCACAAGAGACCAGCGCTCTCAATCTTACATTGCTACTGGGGGTCCGAGATGGTTGTCTCAGCTCCTCGCCAAGGAGGCTGCATTATGATGATCCTCTGCTCTGTTTCAAGTCAAAGCAAGCTAATACTCTTTCTTGAGTTTCAAGGCATGCTCGTTTCTTTGCTTTATTTGTGTTTCTTAGGGGCCTACTGGCTTCCAATTTGTTTTTGCTTTCTTGTTTGATGTTGGGTATTAACCCGTAAACTCTGAAATCACATCTTTTGTGATCCCTCAATGACAAAAAAAAAAACCATTCCTCGAATCTGTCCCACTACGATGAATTCAATTGCTCCCTTCCCAAAAATTCATATGAAAACCCTAAAAACTTTTATATAACCGTCTAAGAAATCTACAAATCAAATTTCTTCATCATCCTTTGTGTGCGTTGCGGTCTTGGACACTCAGAGATATCGTCAGTCTTCTATGAGAAGGTCCTCCTTCTCGCTTGGGGTATGCGCATCCTCTCACTCTCTCCCTCTCTTAAGTCAAATTAATATTGGCAAATCAACTAATGGATCTTTGTTTTGGCATTAAAAAATAAACAGATACAACAATGTGTTGATCCTAATCGTTGGGATCATTGTTTTCACATTCGCTACGGTGGGATTGCTGCTGGTGATAGAGACACTGAGCGCTTTCCTTCATTGCACACTGCGTCTCCACTGGGTGGAGTTTCGGAACAAATTCTAAGTAGGAGATTGTTCCAAGTTCGCTCCTTTTTCTTTCATTCTCACTGGAAACGAAGACGAGGGGTAGGGATGGATGATTGTTTCATTCCCCTCCTATTCTCTGCAAAATTTGCATTTATAAAAAAGGGACAAGACAGACCAATTTTTATTTATTTTTTCGCCTCTCCAGTCTCCACATTTAGGGTGGGTGGATTAAATAGTTTTATTTTGTTTGCCTGTATGGAGATTAGATTTTTTTAAACAAAAGTGGGGAAGTGTATAGTGGAATTTGTATGAGGCAAAACTCATTTCTTGCTGTGATTGTTTGGAATTAAATACGTGAGGATTTGATTCCACTTATACAAAACTCATTTGTTGTTGTGATTGTTTAGAATTAAAAACGTGAGGATTTGATTCCACTTACTATACAGTTCATCTACTGAAAAGCAATAAAGAATCAATTACTCGACAAATCACTTTTCCTTATCGGAGACAATACAACTTCCAGAATCTCTAACAGTTTGTTAGGACTTGGTGTCGTTGTCTCCTGTAGGCACTATCCTCTTTGCGCAGATCAATCCTTTTTTAAGGTCTTCTAACAAATTAAGTTACTTTAACTAAGTTCCCTCTTACAAACAAATAGAAAATATTTTGCATAAAGACCTTTTTGCAATTTGTTTCCCTAGAAAAATGAATTTGTTTCAGAATTGACAATTTTGCATATCTAAATACAGGTGGGAGACTGAGAAAGGTTGGCATATTAATTTTGCTTAAGGTTTTGTTTTTCTCCCCATCTGTTTTAGAAGTTGAAGAATATTTAACAGACTTGAGTGTGCCAGTCTTTACTTATGAGATTATGTGTGTTGCCATCCATGTAAAATGTGTTTTGGTTCTATAAACGTGATTAAATATTTCTCCTCTCCTTTTTCACATTTTGTGTGGCAACATTTGCTGCTTTTTAGCTGGAGGTTCAGTTTCTAATGTCACTCTGATCACAATAGAATAATGTATAACATTTCGGAGTTGAATATCTGAATTTTTTTTTGCAGTAAATTTAATATATTGACTGGTTTTATACAAAAACAAATTTCTCTCTTCAAATAGAGACATTAGATTTCTTCACATGCAATAAACTGATGTGTTGTGAGAATTTTTTTTTGCTTATGATCTGTTTTTACCGTAAAAATGCACATTTAGTAGTCACATAGTTTGGCCAAAAAAAGGTAGTCACATCTATCTTATTAAAGTAGAAGTACTTTAAGCTTTTGTTTGGAAACAGGGATATGAATCTTTAAAAAAATTAAATTTTGTTTGGTAACAAAGATAGTAGAGATTTTGTATTTCCTTATTTAAATGATAGATTTAAGTATTTAATGTCTTTCCTAATTTAAATAATAGATTTCTTTAATAGAATGAACCTTAACCAAAATAAAATTTCTAATAGATTTTTTGTTAACATTTAATATTTTTCAATATTTATTAATAAAAATAATAAATAAAAATCAACACATCAAAATCAATTTATATATCATATAGATAAAATATAAAATATTTTATTTATAAATTGTTAGTATAACACTTTTATAATATAAGTCCAATTAGTTATAAATATTAGATTTTTATATGATACGCTGTGATATAATAGACGATTAAAATCACATAATATAATTATTTAAAATAATATATAAATTTTTTTTAAAATGTTATACTAACAATTATGTAATACATATTAATTTACACATATATATATATATATATATATATATATATTATCATTAGAACAAAGAAAAAAAATTGAAGTGAAAGCAAATATTTATACGGCCACGGGTCAAACTATAGAAATAAACAACAATGGCGTAATTTTTTTTTTTTTTAAATATTTTAATTTCAAATATGTTTATATATTTTATGTATTTATAAATTATTTTATTTTGTCATTAAGAATGCTAAGATTTTGGAATTGGAAAAATTATGACCCATCTCTATATTATTTTAGTTAGGAATTTAAATTTATATCAAAATATTTTTTTAAAACTTTTAATTTTTATTATAACTACAAATGTTAATTTTCAATCTAAATTTATGTTTAAATATTAAAAATATATCATTTATAAATTAAAAAAACTAAAAACATAAAATAAATACCCGCCCGGTTGGGCGGGTCAAGATCTAGTAGTAAGTTAAGGTTATTAACCTTTTCTCATTTTCAGTTACCACAATTGGTTAAGAATGGATTAGAAATAATATATCCAAATTAAAACGATTTCGTAACTCTCATTTTCAGTTACCACAATTCTGACAAATAGTTACAACATCAGACAGTTTCTATTCAGGAGCGGCTATAATATTTTTTCCATCGGAACCATTAAGAGATTTATAATGTAGTTAGTCAAAAATATTTCTTACCATTGTAATATAAAGATCTCTGAATATTCAATCAGTATTCCAAACGTCCACCCGTAAACTCACAAAATCAAAAATATATTTTTCTTACAAATTTGTTTTTAAACAAAATTCTTACAAATATCATACATTCTATTTTATGCAAGAAAACGTTCAAAAAAATATCAGATATTCTACTACACAATTAACAAATATTCATAGTCGGATTTGTGTTGACAGTGGGACTATTGAATCTATTTGTGAAGATTTTTTTGTGTTCTATTGTCGTCTTTTTTTTGTCAAGCTAAGGTTAATTTGTTTTTTTTTCTTTTTTTTTTGGTTTTCATTTGGTTGTTAAAGCGAACTTTGTAGTTTTTTTTTGTGGAGAGTGTTCTCTATCTAAATATTTTCTATATGTTTGTGGAACTTCCCTGAAATTTGACATATGTTTTTAATAAAACCATAATATAAATTGTAATTTTATTTTAAGAAAAAATATATGAACCCGGCGCGTAGCACCGGAATACCACTAGTAATTATATGTAAAACACTGTTAAATTACCTATTTAACTCTTTCTTCTTTTTATCAAGCAATCTGGATCAAATTACATCCCTAGTATACTAGAAAAAGGCAAAATCTATATTAATTGAAATTAAAAAACGCCCACCGTGGGACTCGAACCCACGACCACAAGGTTAAGAGCCTTGCGCTCTACCAACTGAGCTAGACGGGCATTTGTTCTAATTTCTCAACTAATATATATCATGTTAATTAGTTGGAACTAACTTTTTCATTGGCAAAAGGAACGAAACTAACTTTTTCTTTACAGGAACTCGAAATCTGAACTTCATATTTTATGTCTTTGTCACAGTTTAGGTTACATTTTCGTTAATGTGATTGTTCTACGAGACTTAACTTAGTCTTAGCGTTCATTGACCCTATGCAAAACAATAATATATATTTTGAAGCAACTATTTTTCAGAAACTGGATGGGCAGCACCATTAAGTTCCTTTGGAGCTGTGCCACAACCTTCAAGATCGAGATTTAGTGGTTCTTGTTTGGTTATTGGTGCAGGCTTATCCTTACTTTTCCCCATAAGAGTATATATAGTCCCACGACGATGACCGTTGATCCCATCACACTTTTTGTCATGCCACGTATCCATTCCATTTGTCAGAAATTATTAGTAACCAGAATAATGTAAAGGATTTAATATCTACCAATAGGCGAGAGAAAATCATATAAAACATTTCTCAGTCTCCGTATTAAGAGTCTTGATAAGTTTCCATTGATATTCAACAAAGTTAATAAGTTTTCACCTGTTGCAAAACGATTCACGCATCAATTTGATTTAACTCCAAATCCACCACATTCAAAAGATACTTCATGCAGATGAAATGGTCTTTACTCTCTACTATAGGCATATTCTATATATGCAAGTCAATGAATCAATTTAATATTTAACTAGATTTTGACCCGCGCTTTTGAAGCGCGGGATATTTTACGATGAAAAATTTCACTATAATAATTTAACAAATATTTTGGTAATTTTTAAAGAGTGTGTATTTAAAATATTTTTGCATTTAAATCAGTATTTTTAAATTCAACCCGATTGTGATTATACCGGTTATTCCGGAGATCTGACAATTCAATTTATGTTTTTAAATATTCATATTAAAAAATCACTAAAACCCGAGACTAACCGATTCAACTGATGGATGACCGATATGTAATCTAATTAGATTTAAATTGTAATAGTTTCATAATTTGTAATCTTATAATCGAAATTTTAAAGTTCACTATTTTGCAATTTATGAAATTATGACGTTTCTACAAAATTTTAAAGAGAAAATGATAGATATAAAATAACTAAGATTAATTATTGTATTATTTGGAAACATTGATAGTAGTATAAAAATATATTGTTTGGAAACATTGATAGTACTATAAAGAAATAAGTATATTGTTTGGAAACATTGATAGTAGTATAAAGAAATAAGTATATTGTTTGGAAACATGGATAGTAGTATAAAGAAATGAACATTAGTGATTTAATGTATGTTTAACTATAAAGTATAAAGGTGTATTTAATTTAAAAACTTACAAAATAAATGTTAGGTTCCAACAGAATGTTTCTGTTTTAATAAGATAGATATGCATTAAACAAACATTGTTTTAACTTTTATATATGATGCGTTTGAACCATTGCAGTTTTAAAATTGTTTGTTTGTACGTACGCTCAAATTAAAGTATTAGATACATAACATACAATAACATAATTGAAGATATACATAAATAAGTAGAAAGAAAATCGTAGGTTACCTTCCGCAGTAAATTTGCTCATGAAGAAAAGAGAAGCTGAAAAGGCAGCAAAGACTTGAATCAAAGGGATGAAACTCGACGTGAAAACTGGACCTCTTTGCTGGAGACACCACGACACTCCAACGTAGCACAATCCCGATCCCACGATACCCTATACAAATACCGATCATAGTTGGGACATATACAGCAAATATTTTAACTTTAACAACGATTTCATGAAATCACAAATTTTTTTTTTGATCAAACCTTACTAGAATGTTCTAGGGGCATGTTCGTAGTCCTACATTTCCTATGTAATTTAATAGATTATTCACAACAAAATTAGACATGTGACCTTCAAATATTTACTAGGTAACTAATGAGTTTTCAACATACCAATTAGTTGTTGAAATCTGTAAAACATTTAATTTCATGTATGTAAAAGCAGCAAGTTTAAGTACACATAATGTATCAGACAGAATAGATTTGGTAGGCAAGTAACTAGTAAATGTGTTTTGCTTACCGAATAAAGTAGAGATAAAACTTGGAATCTCCTTGAAGGACCCACATGGAATGTTTCTCTCCGAGATCAAACTCAACAAAGCGGATTGGATCACACCAAAAAAAGAGAGGATCGTGGTGCTCGTGTATTTGCACGGATAACTTTGGCATATTTTTCCTTGAACGATGAACCATAATGACCATATTAAGATTGATATGATCAGCATGACCGAACCCATTGCCCATTTTGCCGTTACTGCAGTGGTTGAACTGTTTGACGTTTGTGTTTGCATTTGAGCGTTTAGTTGAGTTAATGCGGGTCCTTTATAGAGCGTAAGCACCAAAGCTCCACAAATGCAAATCACTGTGCCCAACACTTTGGCTCTTCCTATGTTGCTCTTGATGTTCAACGTCTCTTGTCTAATCATTCATCATTTAGTTGTATTGTATATTATTTGATACAAAACAATTGTGTAGAAATGTGTGTTTGATCGCTTTTAATTACCTAAAAACAAGAGCCAAAGCAAAAGTGACTGAAGGAACCATGTTGCTAAACGCTAAGGCGAAAGTGGGAGAAGTATTTTTTAGTCCAACAAGAAAGAAGTATTGCACCAAACTTGCCCTGCGAATTTGTAATTGTTATAAGAAAACTAGACAATCTTAAAATCCATTATTGCTTAAACTATATCAAGAGAAACTTACCCCAGAAGAGCGCTAAAGAAAAGTGAGCACAAGATCCTACCCGTGAGTTTTGGTCTGTTATGTCTACAAAAACAAGTAAATTAGTTTGGTTGATATGCCTTAAATATGGCGTGATTCTTTAGCATTAGTTTAGTCGGAGATAACTTTTAGAGTTTAAAATCAGAAAACTCCTTTCCTTATCTTATGTATCTAATGTAATTCTAAAATACTTGTAGCTTCCAATTAATAAAATCTTTTTATTCTTAGACAGTCAAATCACATTAATTTTTATTTTGTTTTTTTCTAATTATTTTCTTTTCTTTTTTTTGTCACGACTTCTAATTATTTTCTATTTTGCGTTATCTTCTTGCATCCGTTATAACAGTTTTCTTTTCAATTGAATACGAATACATATATTTCTCTCAGAAATGTTTGAAAAAATAACACTTATTAACTTTACACTACGAAATAGACTACTTCAAAGATCTTAACTAGCTAATCAACAAACCATGAAAAGATTGGATGAATTAACTAAATTTTTACAACACAGAAGACATGTGACTGGACTCATGAGTCATGAAGCTTTAAATGATCACTGTATCGAAAGGTGCGAGTATCATAAGTACATATAAAAAAACATACCTTTCAAGAAAATCGCAAATGGTATCAAGAACAGAGTTTTTTTTTTTTTTTGGTAAATGTTTAAAATTATATTACCAAGTTTTCAATTTTTTACAGAACAACAGAGAAAACAAGAAACAGAAATGCAGAAATTTAAATCTAAACAGAGCACCTAGCAAGCAATTAGATTCTAAGCCGACAGACTAAGGTCCTAGGTGCGAACTGGAATTAGCGAAGCAACAATGCCCAAGGAGAAAGAACGAGAGGAGCGAGACCCCGTTGCCGCGAGCTCCCAGAGAGAAAGGCGGCTCAAACCTTGAAGCAACGGGAAAACCTACAGCTTCGAAGGTCTCACTCATCAAAACCATCACCAAGAAATGCATCCACGAAACAGCTAACCGTTCAAAATTGCCACTCCGACAGCACGAAGAGGAGTCACAAACAGGCGGTGCCGTCGTTCGGAGCGGATAGTCAGAGGTTGCTGTCTCTAACCCTCCAACCCCGGGACCGTATACACCCATTTAACCCACCACACACACGCAGAGCAATGGGACATGTCGGGCACACCTCCTCCGGAAGAAGCAACCTTCAAACTAGCTAGAGCCCGAGTACCCAACTAATCCTTATCCATACGCAGAGGACCGGCCTGCAAACAGAGAACTATCGCCACAAGAATGACGCTTATTATGGGATAAGAGATTGACGAACGCATTGTCACAGTCAAGAACCAGAATCTGTGAGACAGAGACACCAAAGGAGACGCGGATGCAGCCTCATGACTCGACACGCGCTGCCACAGAAACCTCCAAACCTGGCGACAACACCAAGAGAAGAAGCTCCCCACACGCACCCACGACTGAGAACCAGCCACAGGATCTCACAGAGCCAAGTGGATCCGGACGAAACCAAGAAACAGAGATTCCATCCCGACCAAACAGAGACCTCACCGAAGAGGGGCAAAAAAATGAAGAACCGTCGGGATTGAAACCTCATCAAGACTCCACGCGCCATCAATCTCCTAGTCGGAACCCTAGGTCCAGAAAAAATGCAGGAGATACCTCGATGATCTGAACAGGCGAAAGAAAAGTTCGGCGCCGGTTCGAGCGCTTTCCCCTCCACCCCCTTGGTACCGACAGATCTGCAAAAGGATCTCCAACGAAGAGACAAAGGGACTGACCACCCATGAACCCGACTCCATCTGTTGGCCCTAGCTCGAGAACGTCGCCGTCACACCAGATCTGCCAACACGCAGGCCAAGCCTCCCGGATCCACCGCGAATAGAGAAGAGGCTTGAGCGGTAGAAAAGACCAGAGCTTCGACAAGGACCGTAAAGAGGAGGAAAGAAAACCGATGGAGCAAAAGGAAAAAGAAAAACAAGAAGCTCCCGACGACGGTCTACGGAACCACCGCCGTCGGAGCTGAGAGGAAGGCGGTGCTAGGGTTTCGCTAGAGAGGATTTGAGGAGAGAGAGAAAATTATCGTTGAAGAATATTTTGAAAAACTGTTTAGGGTTAACTTTTTATAGTGACTAGCCCACCGCTTGCGCGGCCCCAAATCCAGGAAATCCCTCCCCTCCGGCTTGGACCTACGGATTAATGTATAGTCCGTGCCCCTACTTTCGTATGGGGAAACCCCTCCGGCTTGGACCTACGGTTTGGTATACACACCGCTTGCCCCTACTCGTATGAGGAAGGATTTATTTGGAGAGGCTAGTACCACCCTGCTATCCCCGAGAATCGAACTGGCGACCTCGGGTAGACATGTGTGAGAAGATTCGCTGGTAACCACTAGGCCACCAACGCTTCTCAATCAAGAACAGAGTTCCCGCAGCAAGTCGGTAAGTGGTCGCAACCATACGGTTAATTCCTTGATCAAGCATCTTCTTGAACATAACATTTACAACGCTTAGCGCAATGTTGATAATAGACATCACAAACACAGCTTTCCATAGTTTCGCATCAAACTTCACCATAATTAATTATGTGTATCACAATATATGTGCGTGTATGTATAAAAGAATTAAAGATATATGTAGACACTTGTCTTTATGTAGTTTCCAAAAGTTGGTATGAAATAAAAAGTTGATGAGGGTGACACTATATATCGTTAGGGATGGCAATTGGTTCTCCCGTCCCATCCTGTCCCGAACCGCTGCGGGTTCGGCTTTTGGCGTAACGGCGGTTTGTCCCGCGCGGGATGCGGTCCTCAAACTAGCTGCCCAATCCCGTACCGCAAAATATGCAGGCTTTCGCGGGTCGTCCGCGGGATATCGAATATTACATTGCTTGTTTCTACGTGCAAAAACAAACATAGACAAAAATTGAGTTTTAGCTTGCACATGATCGAGCATACTCTTACAAGATCAATACATTAAGCTTATACAAAAAATGTTTTTATTATCATTTATGATGGTTTGAAAAAGCTCCACCGGTACAGATCAGAGGCGCTTGGGCGACCGGAAGCATCATCGACCCTGAAACCACCATCAACGGAGCTCCATAATGTCTAATCCCCTTCTCTCTCTCTCTCTTCCTCTCTCTCCTCTCTCTCTCTCTCTCTCTTC
The DNA here is from genome assembly GCF_000801105.2 of Raphanus sativus. NCBI lineage: Eukaryota > Viridiplantae > Streptophyta > Magnoliopsida > Brassicales > Brassicaceae > Raphanus > Raphanus sativus. The sequence goes on along the minus strand of NW_026617482.1, from coordinate 5,106 downwards.
TCTCTCTCTCTTCTCTCCTCTCTCTCTCTCTCTCTCTCTCTCTCTGGTGAAAGCAGAAATGGAGACTTAGGATTGCAGGTTTTCAAAATCCCGCGGTTAACCCATCCCCCTTTCGGCCCGTCCCGTTTTGAGCCCATCCCGCTTTGAACCCGTCCCGCTTTGAACCCGTCCGCGAGGCCCGCAATTTTGCGGGTTTATCAAATGGAGGCCCAATCCCGCCCGCAGCAAACCTTTACGGACCAGGCCCACGGTCCAGGTCTTTGATGATGCCATCCTATATATCGTGACTTAATGCTCAGAATCGTATCATAATCGCATTTGTCTTTAACTAATTATGCTTTTTTGTGCACAAACTAATTATGCTTTCGAACTTGGCTTTTTGGTCATTGTTCTTTCAACTAGTCATGACCAGAAGGAAAGAGAGAGGGAGAGAGAGGAGGAGAAAAAAGCTGATTAATTAATTGAAACTCCCGTAGCCTCCATTATCACAACGTGACATCATATACCAATTCACTATACATATGGAAACAACTTGGTTAAGATCCTAAATATTTGGTAATGTTTTCGATAGGTAACAACTTACCGTCTATCCTATGAGAATATCCAATTCTTATTGATAAATATGTGTTTTGTGTACAACTAGCAACATGATTTTAGTTACGAGTAATATATTTATAACAAAATGTTAAATTACAGAAGTTTACACCATTAATTTAATATTAAGTATGTGTCGTCAAAAAAATTATGTATTCTTAAACTCATTAGCAATATTTAAAAGTACTACATACAATTGTTTGATTTGTAAAGTAAAAGAAACCGAACAATATAAATGTTACAATGATCTTAAAGAAAACCAAATAATAAACTACACGGGTTTAAAAAAAAAAAAAAAAAAAAAAAAAAAAAAAAAAAAAACTACACGGGTTTGAAGCAGCTAATTAATAAAAGAAGTTTTCCTAGTTGATGCAGAGAAATATATTTGATATTCCAAAATATAATTATTATTTTTAGTCTATTATTTATTATTATTTAATTGTTTTAGAGGTTTAATGGTTATTATATACAGGTGTTGAAGCTTAAGTTTACAAGCAGTTATTGATTATTTATACAAGAAAAAAATTTTAAAAACTTTTGGTTAAGCACTGAAAAAGAAATACCAAACTCTAATATCTGGATCTTTTTTAAAATGAACGGATTTATTTATATCTTTACAAGCTTCTGCTACATTAAGAGATCTAGTCAGAAACTAAAAAGCATCTATGCAACCAGCGACTAACGACCAGCACAGCATCTATGCAACCAGCTGCCAACGACCAACACACACACGTTTAAATTTGATTAATTTTAGCTTATGTAGAGCCCATAGCTGAATACAGTAATTTTGGAATTAGTATGTTGATGATTTCTTCCCAAGAATTTCCACTTTTATTTTTGTTGGATCTACTCTGTTACAGTTTGAAAGACGGTGGTTTGATGGTTTGCTGGTTTGATGATTGATCAGGGTTGATAGATGGATTGAAGAGTTAATCTCTTTCACGTTTTGGATTTGACACACTAGTAAACTAGAGAGTTTGTTTGTTGATTGTTTTGGATTCACACACTTCATAATCAAGCTGTTCAGAATAAATGAATCACCAAAATAGAAAAGAATTTGGATTAAAAATATAAAATAAGTTTGACAGATTCTAAATAGAAAGAAAGAGAAGAAAATAAACAACCCGTTGTATGACAAGCATAGAAAACACAAACTAGCTGTTGTAAGACAACCTAGTAAATGAAGATGGTTGGGGAAGTGGTAGCTTAGCCAAGAAATTTTTTCACTTTCCAAATTAACAATCTTTTTAATTAGTCTATTGGAATTAAATTTTGTAATGGACTCATCAGAGATTGTAAATGTGTATTCTTTCTAAATATAGGAATAAAATATCCACAAAAATTATTCACAAAATCGCATCCACGGATTTGCATACACTCAGTTTTCTCAACATGTTCTTCTAAAATTGACTCGTTTAGGGTTGTTTCCTCGGTTGATTCGACCATAATCGTATCATATGTCGTTTGGTTTATGAAATAATTTATGTTATTTTCTATTATTCTGATTGTATATTTTGTTAATAATATGTATTTTACGAACTTAAAAGTCAATTAACATAGTGACAACACAATACAAACAATAGTAAAGAAAACTAGTTTAGAATTCTGCGCACGTTTTCATTCTGAAGACATTTCATTTAAATCTGCACATATTTATAGAAAAATGATAAACTATAATATTATACAGCTAATTTAAATTTTACAGTTATTCGTTGATAGTATTGTTTTAGTAATGACAAAGTTTGTTTTAGGGGCTATTTTGGGGGCTATTTAACGAATTCTGGGACTATTTTGGACTATTAAAATTGGCCAGTTTGGCATAAAAGGAAAGACAACCATTGATTTCGATAAAAAGTAGTGATTTGATCAGACAACAAGAAGAATAAATACTTCGTAAATGTATAAAACATGTGTGTATATATATAATTTATAAAATACGACATATAATTATATATAAGATTTGACAAGATTTTCAAAATGTTAATGGAGATAAGAACAATGCGTCCAATCCTGTCTCAATATGTGATTCTTTTGCTTAGCTCTAAGTATCTTTCATTTGTTTATTTCAATTCGTTTCCTTTACGTTTCTTGACATCTTTCTGTTTTTGCACAGATTTCATGAAAACAAGCGTAAAGCGCTTCACTGATTACTAAAAACCGATAAAACATGAGATATTTCTATATATTACTCATTTCGTTCTAGAAAAGATTTTCTAAATTTTTACGTTTATTAAAAATATAATAAATATTTACAACGTTTTTAGAAATTAAAAGTTTCATATCTTGTCAAACTTGGCTATAGTTGAAGTTTTTGTACAAAAAAACTACACAAAAAATCGGATCTTTATTTTAGCAAAATATTAATTTTCTTTACGAAGTTTTCATAATCAGATTGGAAAAAAATAAAAAATCAGAAAAAGTTTTAAAAGAAGGTAATTTGTGAAACCGATTGAAAAAACAAAATTCAGATGCAAGTGAAGAGATCACATATTTTAACATGCAACTCTAACTCCTTTTAGTCGATTGTAATCGTGTTTATTATAGTTACCAGGATTTTTAATAAAAAATTATACGTTATTGGTTATAGACTACATGAATACATTCCCAACAATATTGATATGATGCCCAACCATTTTTATTTTTATTCTTAAATTATAGTCCAATGTATGTTAAATATGCCAAGATTATTTGTTTTACATTTATTTTATTTGTTTTATATTAGTAAAAAAGTAAGTATATGTACAATATCTGGATCTAAAGAACCGAAACGAACTAGATTTAAAAATAAAATTAAACACAAACTAAAACTGATAATATTCAGATGGATCTAAATTTTTAATATCCAGATAATTAGGCTTGAATCTAATCCAAATTAAAAATATTTTGGATACACCAAAATATCTAATCACAATTATATACTTAAATATATTAATTATTTTAAATTTTACATCTATTAGATATTCAAAAATATGAAATATATAAAATTTATCAACATAGTCACAAGTAAATATCTAAAGCAATAGTTAATTTTAAAACTACTGATAATATTTATGTTCTCTATCCAAACATCTAAATTGAACTAAATTTTTATGTAAATTTAAATATTTAGTCTTACATTATTCAAATTTTATGTTTTATATTCTTATTTTGGGTTTTGAGGACTTGTGTATATTTGCATTTTTGTTAAAAAACGTAATTAAAATGAGAATCTGACTCGAATCCGAAACCGAACCCGCAATGATTTCGAGCCAAATCTAAACAATATTTGTAAATAACCGAATAAGATTTAAATTTCTAACTCTAAAAATTTGAAATCCTAATTGATCAATTGAACCTGAACGGATATATGAAATATCTATCTCTAAACAATCTAAAACAATCTATACGACAAATCTCTTAGTACACAACTACAAAATAATCTACTAAACTATTTCACTCAGCGTAAAGTGCGGATTACTACCTAGTATGTATGAAAAACTTACTCGAAATAAAAGACTTTCAGAGAATCTTTACTTGCATCCCTAACATTTTTTTTACATCTAAAATTGGTAGTATCCAAAATTATTTAGCGTTTCAAACATTCACATGTTTCAACCAAAAAGAAATCCCAACTTTCACAAATTATTTTCAAATAAAACATAAATTTCTTTTTTTTGGGTAAATGTTAAATTAAAACATAAATTTCATCTTAATTTCACTGGTATTATTATTATCACTTTCTAATAACTTTTGACTTTTTTAATTTTATTAAACACCTTTCAAATCTTGTTATTTCATTAATTGCTTCATTATTATTTAATGCTTTTGCTCTATGGAGGATACTGTCAGCATATAACATTATCTGATAGATATACATAACTATCTAATCTATCTTATTAAAACAGAAACATTTGTTGGACCTAAACATTTATTTTGTAAGTTTTTAAATTAAATACACATTTTATACTTTATAGTTAAACATACATTAAGTCACTAATGTTCCTTTCTTATACTATTATCATGTTTTCAAACTATATACTTATTTTTTATACTACATCAATGTTCCAAACAATATATTTTTTATACTACTATCAATGTTTCCAAATAATACAATAATTAATCTTAGTTATTTTATATCTATCATTTTCTCTTTAAATTTTGTAGAAACGTCATAATTTCATAAATTGCAAAATAGTGAACTTTAAATTTTTCGATTATAAGATTACAAATTATGAAACTATTACAATTTAAATCCAATTAGATTACATACCGGTCATCCATCAGTTCAATCGGTTAGTCTCGGGTTTTAGTGATTTTTTAATATGAATATTTTAAAAACATAAATTGAATTGTCAGATCTCCGATTAACCGGTATAATTACAATCGGGTTGAATTAAAAAATAACTGATTTAAATGCAAAAATATTTTAAACACACACTCTTTAAAAATAACCAAAATATTTGTTAAATTATTAGTAAATTTTTCATCGTAAAATATTCCGCGCTTCAAAAGCGCGGATCAAAATCTAGTTTA
>NW_026617481.1:0-17016 GCF_000801105.2 Raphanus sativus | reverse complement strand
GCATCTTCTTCTGTCTTCTCAATGACTCATTTCATTGTTATTTAGGGTTTTGACTTTTTTATGGAGGCCTAATTTCATTTGCTTTTCATTTGTGCAAGGTGTGATACAGTATTTACATTGTTATATATATGTTTCCTAGAATGCCATATGACTTCATCAGGTTTTACATGATTAATTCTCCAATAAATACGTTTTAGTTAAATAAAAAGAGTATAGCGTACTTAATTCGTATACATACTCTCGCACGTCTGATGAGTATGCCTACCTGATACATGCTGTCCGTTCTCTGGCATTCTATTTCTGCATCCTGGACCTTTTTGGCTAATCAATATGCTTTGCAGACGTTTCCAGCTTAATGGTGCTTTGTTTTGACTCTTGTAGGATGTTGCTGGGGAATCAGTTGAGTCCGGAGTAATTTCACTTATCGAAAAACCAGGATATACTGCTCTGCCACAATATTATCTAAGAGCTGGTTCTGACCTTTTGGTATGAATTTCCCCTTTTATCTTTCTGGATAAAGAGTATCCTCAATACTCAACCTCATGCTGATATAGTGATACATGCTCCTGTTTCTCCAGGATATTATCCAGGCTAGAACACCTAGGTTTAAAATTTCTTCGCAGAAACTTTTTAGCATTCTCGATGAAGGAAGTGAAAAGACTTTCCTGTGTAACGAGGCTGCACAACTGCAAAAATACATATTTGACGGGGAAATTGGAAAAAATGTACTGGAGGCAAAAAATGTCGTTGCTAGCGCAAGCTTTCTTCTGGAACAGCGATTGGTAACTTTTTTCATTCAAGGTTTCACCATTCCTCTCTAGTTGGCAATGCAAAGTGTCAATACTAGGACTTTGCTTTGCATGTATCCGTTACATGTGATTAATCTTTGTATTCTTAATGTAAAGATCAAAGCATGGCTTGCTGACAAAGATGCGGAAGCCCTGAGGTGCCAAAATTTACTGGTTGAAGAGGAAGAAGCTGCTCAAAGAAGGTGCGTTCTTATCAATTGCAATGCTGGTCTTATAACGTTACAAGATCCATGGTTCTCTAAGTTTCTAACTGTTAAGTCTTATTCACCGGTATTATGTCTGGAGCAGACAAGCCGAGCTCTTGGAGAGAAAGAAGAGGAAGAAGCTGAGACAGAAAGAACAAAGAGTAAAGGACCAGAAAAAAGATGTTAAAGAAGACGAAAGTACCACATCAGAAGAACAACATTCCCCAGCTGAGTCATCAAGCCCGTTATATGTAGCTTCAGATTCCGAGGCGCAGAGATCAGATTCCATACCGATTGAGGATTCTTCATCCCTCGAGGAACCTCAAGTTTTGGAAATGGACAATGGGAGAAACGCTGAAACTCAAGCGCCAATGGTTGATGATGATGGTTTTGGTAATGGCCAAAACATGGAAAGGCCGCGAAGTGGGCGAAGGCAAATGGAGAAAAGATCACAGCATGGAATGCCGAATGGGTTCCACGGTAATCATGCGCCAAAACTTGGAGGCATCCGAAAGAATGGAACTAACAGAGACGTAAGAGGCAATGCTACTAAAGTTTGGAGCCGAAAAGCCAATAACCCCAAAACGATATTACCAGATGCGGCAGTGAATGAACAGGATCAAGCAAAGAACAGTGAAGTTCTGATTGGATCGGTAAGTGTAACAATCCGAAGCACCGGAGAACATAACCAAACAAAATGCAGTGAAGAGGAGCGAAGAAAGAAGACTGTTGAGGCGAAACCGTCATCAGAGCAATCAACTGTAAAAGTATGGAGGCCAGTGAGCAGTCAGGAAAGGATCGATGAAAACACAGACAACAAGGATAAGAACTCAAGCTCAACTGTACCTGAAGTTAAAACCGGTCATCACATAAGCTTGCACGAAGCGAAGGCGTTTCTTGCAAAGAGTAAAACTTCGTTTAACTTCTCTTTACTTTTTTTAAAAAAAAATCTCCATATCGTTTTATTTCAATGTCTGTTAAGGTTGTTTACCTCAAAATCTGAAATGGCATGTCAGGATGGAAAGAGGCAACCACCGAAGAACACGTGACGTTAGTTCTGTCTCGGGAAACAGACATGTCAGGTAACAACAACAGTCACGAATCCTCAAATGGTGTTATAAACACTGCAAGACCAAAGCGCAGGAAGAAACCCGAACAGGGCACGAAGGTAAAGTATGTTCCAAAACAGAGGATTCCTTAAAAATGAGCTTGATTTTGGACCAGAGTATCATTTTTTAGGTATACCAAAAGTGCAGTATTAGCGAGAGAGACATCGTTTTTTTGGGTGCTTTTAGAGAGATTTTTCTTGATTTTATGTGTCATCATTCTTTTTCTTTTTCTTCTTCTTTTTCTAGATAGAAAGACATAGATTTGTTATCTTGTTGACCTTTCTCCATTGCGAGGGTTTTTGAAAATTTGATATGAAATTGATATTTAGCCAAATGTGAAGTCTACCATATTATAATAACATATCAGTACAACATAGATTCCTACAATATATGTTTAGTTGTTAGACCCCAATATCTTACCAAATCACTGAACTGCTTCCAATGTTAGAGGGTTTTAGTTCTGGTCATAAAGAAGACAGAAACCCTTTTTTTCTTTCTCAGTTAAGTCAACTGAATCCTCCAGATCGTAACACCGGAAAGAAACTCCAACTGTTTCCCGAACTGTTGTTGTCATCACCTTCTCGGGCGACCTTCTCATTCGACCACCACTCCGATCTCACAACTTCTTCTCTGTTATCAAACTTAAACTCTTTGCTCGACCCTAGAGAAAACGTTCTCAACTTCTGACTCAGTTCGCTCTCTGTTTCTCCCAACGTTTTGTCACTCCATCTGTTTGTAGGCGAAACCGCCTCATTAGCATAAGTTTGATCATCTAAACCAACTTGGTTTAGCTTGTTTGCAAAACAACGTGCTAAGTCTTCACCAGTCACCTCGAACGAAACTCTATGACCAACCGTCCATGACGACACGTGATCAGAATATCCAAAAACACTGCCTTCAAGTGACCTCAGATTCCCATTTGGTGTCACAGCACCAGAAGCAAGCATTGAGCCAAGGCCTCCACCACCGTCCGGAGTCAGAGCCCCTGAACCTAGCCTGGAACCATGACCAGCAGGTGTGATGGACCCAGAACCGAATCTCGACCCCCATTTACGAGCTGTGAAGTGCTCAAAACCCAAGAACTTTGGAGGTTCTCCTATACAAAACTCAATGATGGAGCATTTACCCGGGTAAGGAGAAGATGTACCAGAGTTTGAGAACACTGAACCAGGAGAGATTAGATTACCACCTGGACTTCCTGGATACACTTGATGCGTCTGAAACTCATAGTGCGCAGCAGCTGAAAACGTTTCATCCATTCCGCCGCTGTTTCTCCGAGCTCGTTCAAGCGAAGATGTAAGTAACTGAGCAAAGGGAACTTCAGGGGAAGAAGGTGTTGCAGAACTCATCTGACCTGACTCTGGAGGTGGCGTGAACGGCGCAGTGGATGGTCTTGTTGTGTAAGCAGAGTCTACAGGAGGAGTTACGGGCTGAGTTTCGTGAGCGTAAGGTCCAATCTCAAAGGCTGAAGACGGCTCGTTTAGGGAATATGTATTGACGGGAAAGCAAAGTAGACCATGAGGAGTGTGCGACGCAGATGAAGGACCTGAATGAAGAAACGATGCTGGAGATGAAGGAGGAGCTATAAAGGGAAGAAAAGTAGAAGTTGAGTTGCTCGAAGAGCTTTGGACTTGAGCCACGGGAGCTGATCCGGATGCAACCGGTTCGGGTACAAGAACCGCGTGGCCAATACGCTTCTTGTTCTTTTGTGATCCAAAACACCAGTACAAGCTCCAACAGCTTCCCCATTTTTTCTTCTGAATTATTGAGAAAAAAAAAACAAGATTCTTGATCAGCTACTGACAGAACCAAAGGCTATATATATAACTTCACTAACACTTCAAACAGACATAAACTGTAATAAAGATCCATTGTCGGAAAAGTTTGGCAAATCAAGAAACAACAATACTGAGATATGGTTGTTATTACCCACGAGAAGAGAAAAAAAAAAAAGAAGAGCTTATAAGTTACCTGAACCGTCGATGATTGTAGTCTTGACTCGGAGAAGATGGCAGAAGCAGCGGCGCTCACCGTATCAACGTTATTGTTCACGTTTCTCATAATTTCAAGACTTGTTTGACATCCAAGATTTTGCACAACTCTTTAAGTAAAAGAAAATGTGAAACCGAACACGAAGGAGTATCTATAAATAAGCATAAAGGCTACTGATTCTTATGAACTGATATGCCTTCTCTCTCTCTCACCTCACCGGTCGTTATCTCTTGCAGTTTTTCATTCAATTTCCCACGAGATATTGCCACGTCATCCAAATTGACGGTTTGGACCCACACGCTTCCCTTTTTTTAATTTACTTATTAAAAAATTATTCATGCTAAAAATAATTGTGAAATAAAAAGACTAAAAAGGGAGAGTAACGCATAATAGTGAGTCCCCCGATGCCGACAAATGGCTTCCTTTGGTATTTTGATATTTTCCTCTAAAAGGAAACTGTGAGTGGCTAAGCTAAAGACAACGAAAAAAAAAATTGTGATATCAAGATAACCCAATCGTAATTACAGGAGATGCCACTGAGGGTGTCATTATGGTGGGCGTCGCGAAACTCGTGAGTTTTGGTCGGATCCCTGTTTGTCTTTCGTTGGTTCGCGATAATCTCGTGACCTGACTTACACAAATTTAGTTTCCTTCCAGGTATAGTATTTATTACCACCAACCATTCAAATATAGAGTTATTGCTACGGTCGCGTTCGTGTATGGAATGAATGAATCTATTAAATGGTTTTCTTTTTTTTTGTGCTATTATCATGTCACTTTTTCTCTTGAGTATAATACATCACTTTCTCATAAGAATAACACTTTTATCTTTAAAGTTTTAAGTAAGGATATTACACCTTTTATTGTACTAATTTGATCCTTTTAATCTTTTTGATATGATTATGTTACTGATGTTTGGACACCGATTCACGCTTAGTATCCACACTTCATGTACGTGCAATATTTGCATTTTGATTATTTAACCAAGTAATTAAACTACGTACATCTTGTTCGTTCAGTTATTCGCTAGCTGCTAAGTACTCGTTTATTGTTTTATAGTCTCTACGAGATTGATTTCTTTGTTTTTTTTTAGTTGCTAGTTTTGGCAGTCTCAAAATTTTGAAAACCTAACACTTTGAAATATCTTATGCTTACAGCTCACAGCCGTGAATACTGCTATCCATCCAGGACGTTTTATGTAGTAAGAAAACATGGATTTTGTAAGTTTCGTGGTGATTAGTCTTTCTTGGACCTATAAAGTTTTTGGGATAACACATCGGTTATATAAAAAAATTAGTAGGCATTGGAGCATAAACATAAATTACACGAAGATGAATGGTTTGGTCAACTAATACCAGTTAATCTTGTGGCCTGGAATGATAGATATGATAGCATATACGTCAGAAAAGGCTGGATCCTTTTCAATGTGAATATCTAAACAAAATCGGTCTTCGAATCGGATCCTGCATGTAAGTTGGTGTGTTTGGCAGATTTGTATTATCTTATGATTTTTTTTGTCACAATCAATTATGCATTTGGTTATAAAGCGTCCTGATAAAAATATATATACAAAGTTAGCTATAAGACTACTTCTCTTGGTCCACAGAAAAGAAAGTCTTTTACCAAGATTCTTTTAAAAGGATTCGATAATTACTTTGAAGACTTTTGAAGACAATTAATAAAAGATTGTCATAAAGAGATTCTTCAGAACCAAATCGATTCACAGCCTTGTAAGCAACAACTGTTAACAAGTATATTAGTTTATGTGATAAGTGGTAGTTGTTAGTTTAAAAAAAAGGTAGTTGTCGTTTTAAATTGTTATTTGGTTAAATCTAGAAACAGATGGACATGTTACTGGTTTTAGCCGCCATACTTTTGGCATGGAATGATCTTCGAAGATGTATGAATTTATGATTCAAATGTTTTGTGAATGGTTAAACTAAACTAATGCGACAAACAAGATATGAGAGGGGTTGATTAGTCGGTCTAAAGAAGAAAGATAGAACAGAAGGCTTTGTGCTTATGGGGCTAACTAGAGGGCTCACGTGTTCATAGTGGTGTAAATGCCCTTTACGTGCGTGCGTAAGAATGCAACCCTTTACCTTTCTCTCTTGATAAGAAAGTTATCCACTATTTAGAGTATACTACTATTTTGACAAACAATGATAAAAACTTAGAAAAAAATGGCAGTAAATCTTTTTGTGTAAGTAAACAAAATAAATAAAAAATGCGTTCTCTTTCGAACATTTTCACTATCCTCTCTAGTCATGTAAAAAAATACATGACAACCAAATCAGTGATACCAATACATCATGTGACCTGAAATTACACTTGTGTGATTATATATACTATGCTCGAAAAATCTGCTTAGACAGTTAATCAAGAAGCCAACTAAATAAAATCCACTTATCCACACCTCTTGCTCTAGTTAATACATTTGAACAATAAAAGTCCCGCTACGTGTAAATACGGAATGGAAAAGTACATAGATACAAAGCATAAACTAAAAATGGTACCATTATTGACAAAAATTTACATCCAAAGGTGGTCGGTCATCCACTAGCAGTCACTCACATGGATATCTAGTAGACATTGAACATGATATAAAGTGACAAATATGTGGAATAATCAATGGGAATCTTCATTCACATCCCTAAATAAATAAATAAACATTTCGAGCATATGACCTAGCTATATGACCTAGCTATAGCTACTCCATTACATATGTAAAAGAAGTTTATATAAGTAATTTAAAAGTTGTGGAAAGTTATAGTAATATCAATATGGTTGGTAGGGAGAGGACTCGAGAAAAAATAGATTGGGGCCAGCCAATGGGCCCTATTTCTTCTCCGACATCCCCACATGCACTTCTTCTCTCCATTCTCTTTCATCCCGTATTTCACAATCTCACTAACTTATTAATGTATTATTTTTCGAGTGAATTGGTTTGATCCAAAAGAACAATGAAATGAACCAAATTTGTATCTGAAGTAAGGTATCATAGTGTGAGATTTTGGGTATTAGCTTAATTAGAGTAAAAGTTTAGTGTATGTAATACAATTTCTCTTATTTTTTTTGGTTTCAAAACAAATATCAGATACTTTTTATTACTTTAATAGAAAATATCAATAAAATTCCTTAAAATATTTTTTTATTAGTTGAAATATGATTAAGTGTATAAACAATTATATTTTTATTTTTAAAATATACAAAATCACATGTTCTCTTAATCTATGTATATAAATCTAGAACGATAAAACAGAAGGAATATTAGTTTTAACGCTATACCTACTATTCTAGTAAACCAAGCGACCATAGCTGGTGGTAAAAGAACAAAACTGGGATATAAAGTAAATCTGTCATTTCTAAATTCTAGTTCTGTTAGAAACTAAATTACCATTTGTTTGACTAGGTGAAATGGAACCCTGGTTTACACCTATTTTAAAAAATTTAAGAGTTGATCGACTCGTCAGTTTCAGTCTACTGGAAAATTATTTAGGCATTGGTCCATACATATATAGGTGAAAAGGAAACTAATGTTCTAAACTTCTAATATTGATTGTGATAATACTTGTATGATCTTTACACTGATTGTGAACATGCTGAGTCATCACAGATCATTCGAGTTTATCGTTAAGTAAGATGGAGTTCGAAGTTTTTCTTTTTAGAAATTTAGTTTAAGCATCTCGGAACATAAAATTACTGGACTATCGTAAAATCTTTGATATAGTTTTATAGTGGAACAAACCTTGCAAAGAAATCCATTGGTCCAATATTGGAAGCTGCTTCATATTAAGGCCTGAACTATGAGATTAAGGCCCAAATATAATGAGCTTAAGGCAAGGCCCAAACATGGTGTAAGGGTATATGTGTAAATAACAATAATCAACTGCAGCAAGTAAACCCTCATCTAAAACCCTAGGCGCACTTTTATAAAAACACTGATCGCATGCGACAGCTTAATTGCTTACGACGTCATTAACTCTCCTTGAAACTCTTCTCGCTAAGTCGCCGTTTCTTCCTTCTCAAGCAAACATGAGACCTCCTCTAACTGGTGGTAAGAAACCCTAGCCGCCGCTTTTTATGTTTGGTCTCCATCGTAACAATAGCTAGTTATCTGTTAGTTTTGTTGGAACTTATTGTGTTTAGAAAAACTGAATATCAATGTTGTTACCTTTAGCTCTAATATCTATTGGGTATTGAGGATATTGAGTCTCTGCTTTAATGTTGTTTTGTGTTCAGGACGTGGTGGTGGTGGTGGGTTCAGTGGTGGAGGTGGAGGTAGAGGAGGAGGAGGAAGAGGTTTTGGACACCGTGGACGCGGCAGAGGCATGAGAGGAAGAGGTAGAGCAGAGCGTCCTCGCGGAAGAGGAGCACCTAGAGGACGTGGAGGAATGAAGGGAGGCAGCAAAGTGATTGTGGAGCCACACAGACACGCTGGAGTGTTCATTGCAAAGGGTAAAGAAGAAGCTCTTGTCACTAAGAACTTGGTCCCTGGTGAAGCTGTTTACAACGAGAAGAGAATCTCTGTTCAGGTAGATTGACTTGAATTTTGTTTGTTTGTTTGTTTACCTCTTTTAGATGAAAGTCTTAATTGGCTTGTCATTGAATCTACAGAATGAAGATGGAACTAAGACTGAATACAGAGTGTGGAATCCTTTCCGTTCTAAGTTGGCCGCTGCTATTCTCGGTGGTGTTGATAACATTTATATTGTAAGTCTCATTCTTGTTTAAATCTTATCTATCCTGATGCCTGTGGGAAGTGTTGTCATGTATTGGTTGTTTATGTTTCAATGTAGAAACCTGGTGCTAAAGTTCTATACCTTGGTGCTGCTTCTGGAACTACAGTATCCCATGTATCTGATCTTGTTGGATCTGTAAGAAAAATTTAGCCGTTAGAAGTATTAATTCTTACATGTCTAGATGTGTTGCTTTACTGCTGGCTTTGTAATTTTGTAGGAGGGATGCGTTTACGCTGTTGAGTTTTCTCACAGAAGTGGTAGAGACTTGGTGAACATGGCTAAGAAGAGAACTAATATTATTCCTATCATTGAAGATGCTAGACACCCTGCTAAATACAGAATGATCGTTGGCATGGTTGATGTTATCTTCGCTGATGTTGCTCAGCCAGATCAGGTTTGCTTCTTTATTATATATTACACTCGGAATGATCTGATGCTATTTAAAATTTGCTTTAAAAACTTTTGCTATATCGCATTGTATTTGTGCATTGCTTTTTAAAACGGTGTTCTGATGATAGCAAATGATGAGCTTACTTGGATTCCCCTTCAGATCATCATGGATGATGCAAACTCCAAGTTTCTGATGCTTAAGAACATCTTGTTTCTCTATTCTTCAGAATTTAGTTTTTGTGCATTATGCATATTCCATTTTTGTTTTTCAAACAAAATATCTATATTTTTTTGAAAAATACAAATTCAAAATCGGTTTTGTTTTTTTCCTGTTGTGACTAAATCAAACATATTTTAGCATATTAGTATTTTGATTTGATAATTTGATTGGAGCGCCAAATTTCTGTTGCCATTCAGCTTTTCTTGTTCAAAGTTTGTAATGTCATTTTTTTTTATTTCAAGAGTTCTAACATAATTAATATATTTACATGTGTGTGTTGTGTTCTTAAATAAACCTCTTAAATAGGCTAGGATCGTGGCTTTGAACTCAAGCTTCTTCCTCAAAACAGGAGGTCACTTTGTTATCTCAATCAAGGTTAGTAGCATTCCAAGACATTCATTTATGTAAAACTTCGAACGTTCATTCACACCAAAGATTTTAGTAAACATGTTTTTTTTTTTTGGCAGGCTAACTGTATTGACTCAACAGTTCCAGCAGAAGCAGTGTTTCAGAGCGAAGTGAAGAAGCTGCAACAGGAGCAGTTCAAGCCAGCAGAGCAGGTGACGCTTGAGCCATTTGAGCGTGACCATGCCTGTGTCGTTGGTACCTACCGTGCGCCTAAGAAGGCCAAGGCTGTTACTGCTGCTTAGAAAAATTCAGAACATTCCTTGTTTTGTTTTTGGATTTGTTTTACTCTTTTCACAGTTCCTCAGATTTTGCCTCTCTCTTCTTCTCTTCATAATCTCCAAAGGCTTTTTAGGTTTTATTTAAGTTTGTAATCATTTTGAATCTTGTTTACTTCAATGTCTCAACTTACAAAGCTCTTTAGTTTGAAAATATTAATTATAAATGTATGATGTTAGCCCAACTTTCATCCTCTTGGTGATGAATGTCATCGGTAAGATTGAAAAATATCTGGCAAAATATGAGTGAGAGATTCTTGAATTTGGAAACAATACAAAGTCTCCATGAGCTCTGATTTTGTTGATTGCTAAAATTCACTAAATACTACAAGTCGACTTGAGCTCCGCTCCGTTCTCGCCACATAAAAGACATTAGGATTTGCTTCGCCTCGGCCATTATTACTCCGTAACATATACGAGATTACTTCAAGAGGGCTGGTGAGTTATCTGCAGCTGAGATCGTCGACAACCTATGACAATTGTTGCAAACACCAAAACAGTACAAGACTCCAGACGGGAAGTACTCTCAAGTTGTCTCAAGGGCATTGAGATATTTGTGAGCTTTCTTGCAGCAGCTGCAGTTCTCTACATGCTCTACCTACATGTAAACTATTATGTTGGCATTAGTTAAGGATGTTTTAGCACTAGTTTTCAAACTTAATTTAAAAATTCAAAATACTGTCAGAAGTGGGATTTGAACCCACGCCCTCTTTCGAAGACCAGAACTTGAGTCTGGCGCCTTAGACCACTCGGCCATCCTGACTTCTTGTTACATGATAGTTGAAACCATATATTATCTATTTGAATTATTTCACACAACAATAAGCAAAAGGAAAATTAAACGATTCCGTAAGCAAATCATTTGTTGGAAAAGTACAACTGTACAAGTCTTGAATGTTAGTACAGGGCCGCTTGAATTCTTGTGAACATTTTAAATAAGTTGGTTGATAGTACATTTTAAGTCACAAGAGCAAATGTACTTGACATTTGGAATACATTCATAAAGTTGGTATGGTTTCAGTTGCATTTTCTTTTCATTTGGAAGAAAATAACAAAACCACCGTTTTGTTACTTCACTAGTTGAACAGTTTCCTAGAGCCTAATAAAGTTACCAAACCAATGAGAGAAGACAAACAAAAAAAGAAGATAAGCTACGTATTCATTTTCAAAGCTAAACAAAACAGAAACCACATAATCATGCAATTACATCCTTTGATGTAGTTTCACTCCCTCCCCACTTCTTCATGCGTTCCATAGTCTCCTCCACCTGTTCATCACAGTTATTTTTGTTACTATATAGATAGTTTAATGGATCTCAATCAACAAGTGTATATGGATATGGTTTTGTGTCTTAGTTTAGTTTCTTACCTCTTTATTCCAGTTTGTCTTGTACAGAACAACCATTAGTAACAATGTTTGAAGAGTTGTTCCTGCTATCATTCCAGCCCAAAGTCCCTGAAAACATTATAAAAAAAAAATAATCACTATTAATGGACTTAAAAGGTTTCACTACTTCAGTGGATTTTAAGCATGTTTTTACTTACCATCACTCCCAAGTTTGCTTTGTAACCAAGAAGATACCCAAAGGGAAGGCCAAAAATGTAGTAACAACCCAAGTTGATATAAGCCACTAAACCTTGCCAACCACCTCCAATAGCCACACCTAAACAAGATGAATAAAATCCAAGAGACGGTTATCTATGATGTGATGAAAACCTCTGGAAGAGAAGATATTATTGTGTTACCGGAAATAACTGGCTGCACGCTGTTGAGAACCATGGTTATACCAAGAAGATAAGCTAGCTTAGACACTGCGCGTTGTAGAACTTCGCTGCTTGTGTAAATGATAGCAAAACGGTCTCTGGCTATGATGATAGCCACCATAAAGACAAGACCGATCAGTAGAGACTGTAACACCGCGACATAAACAGAGTATTTAGCTGCTCGTGGACGGCCTAACCCAAGCTCATTAGAGACACGGACACTAACACCAAGTAGACAACACATGAGTTTCCATAAGTCTAATATATAGCCAGCTAAAACAATGTCTTGTGGTTACCTTATAGCAGCGTTTATTCCAATGAACAACATAGCCTCCAGGCCATTAACATTCATGCTGAAATGCCAAAAGATTTCAAATCAAGCCGTGAGGAGGGATACAAGGCATAGTTGGTGAAAGCGACTCACCATATAGAAAGAGAATCAACAGCGATGACAGCGTTGTCAAGGCGACCGGTAAGGACAATGATACTCATCATATACCAAAGCTCAAGACAAAGCATAACAGCAGATGCGATAGAGAGTCTAACAAAAGCCCAAATCTCTTTAAAAGCCAACCAAGTCAAGCCAGTCCATCCTTCGTTGCACCAACCAATCACATAAACAATCTGAGAGATCGCCGTTCCCCAGTTAGTAATACTAAACGCCAAAGCGGCACCGTTTGTGCCCCAACCAAAGACAACAATGAACAGCCAGAGCATAGCAACGTGCATGATAAGAGCGACGAAACCGATCCAAGCAATGGCGATGACTTTGCTCTGCGCTTGAAGGAACTTTGAGGTGGGGAAAGTGAAGGCCATCGAGAAGAGCTGAGGGATGGTTAGAAGTGTGAACTCTCCAGCTGCAACAGCGATCTCCTCTGCTTGGCCGAGAAGTCTCAAGACGGGTGTGGCGAAGATGTAAATGGGGAGGAGGAAGATGCATGAAACGAATAAGATGATCCATGATCTCTGCATGTAGACCCCTAACATGTGGACTTGACCTGCTCCAAAGGCTTGGCCACAGAGTGTTTCAAGTGCACTTCCCATGCCAAGCTGCACCAGAGCAAGTTTCATCAAGCTTCAACAAAATATTTGAACATATATAAGCATGTTGGTCCTGAAATTTTAGGGTCTATAGACAATCTAGTCAAAAATTTAATAATTCTATTTAAATAAATTTGGGGTCTTGTGTAAATTATTTTTAAAATGTTAGAGACTAAGCTAATATTTTTTTGTCTCTGTTCATGACCGGCCAGGAGATAAAGAACCCAAAGAGAGAGTACCAAGAAGCCGAAGGAGAAGGTGCCGATGACCGACAGAGAGATGGAGACGGCGGAGAGCTCTATCTCGCCGATATGGCCGACGAAGATGTTGGTGAAGGAGGTGACGCCGTACTGGCAGATGATGTTGAAACCAATGGGAGCAGCGATCTTCCACAGCTTGGCGGACTCCATAGAAAAGACTCGCTTCACGTCGCTTAACGTCCTCGCCGGCGAGTAATCCTCCCTTACCTCACCACCACCACCACCGTGCTCAAGAAGCGGCGTCGTCGTCGGTTCCATCTCCTCCTCAGAGTCTCAAACGTTAAACCTACGCTCGCTGGCTCACTAGCCTCTTTAAGTCTTTCTATCTCTTTTAGAGTCAATATCTGTTGCGAAATAATAGGTTTGGTTTTATATAACAAAGACGTTGGATCACACACTTCTCTCCACCCTTCGTTTTTTGCATATACCAATCATATTTTATTATCGTTGACAAAAAAACAAAATCATATTTTACTAACAAAAAAAAAAAATTTATTATCACAACCGGTCAATATATATATATGTGACTCAGTTTATGGAAAAATATCATTTTTTGCCAAGAAAAAAAATTGAAGATTTGAAATCTAGTGTTCTAAGAGCATCTCCAATGTAAAACTCCATATTTTACTCTAAAATAGAGTAAAAGTAAATATGAAGTAAAAATGTTTCAACCCTACTTTATTTATGGAGTAAATTTTATTATGGAGTGGAAAATGGAGTAGGGTTGGAACATTTTTACTCCATATTTACTTTTATTCTATTTTGGAGGAAAAAATTGAGTTGGGTTGGAGATGTCCTAACTGCATTGGGTTGCATGCTAGCCTCTAAATTTGATATTATACCAAATAGCGAGTTTTTATTCTCGCATAAAAAGGGGGAGAATAACTTTTATTACCTGTTAATATAGTCTAAAAAAAGGATAAAATCATATTTATCCATAAGTATAGAGCAGAATTTTTTATTTTTTTTGGTAGTACGTTTAGAGTTTTGGAAGAAAGGATAATAGTTATGGAAAATAGAGAAAAAAAGTAAAGAAAGTGTAGGAGAAACTTACTTACTTCGAAATGTGGGATTGGGTAAGTGAGGCTGGCGACGTTTGGCATATGAATCAAAAATTCATAAAAGAAGCAGCCAGATGAACTTTGAAATGAGAGAGACATGTTGGCGTTGTACCTCCCTTTAATGCCTCTTTCCCGGAAAACGACAGAAAACATTTACTAGGGAGGGAGAGACCTAGTGATAAAAAGTTTGGAATATAAGATCATGATTAATCCAGGGTTTCTGAGGTGGATTTTTTTATCGGAATTTAAGAAATTGTTTTTTATATTTCATACACCCTAAAAATTCCGGATTAATCATGCTCTAAAAAAATTCACACGAAAGTTGTTAATATTCTCTCAGTTTGAAACTTTTTTTAACAGTTTTAATATATATTAAAATATTTATAATTTTAATTATAAATATATTATTTTGTAATTAATTACTTCTCATAACTTTTAGTTAATAAAAATATAATAAACATAATTAATTTATTTAAAATTTACAATTTATCATTATCTAATAAAGATATATTTAAAATGTAAAAAATGTATATTTCTGAAATATATTTTTTATTAATAATGAATCATTTAAACGAAATGAATAATACATTTACCACTCTTTGGGTAGTGATAGTATTTAGCAAGTCCCTGTAGTGTCCCGGCCGCGATGACTTCCATGTTCATTCACTCAGCACGTGGGTTTTACGTTGTCAGACGGTAGGGATGTTGTTATCTTTTAAAGGTTCGAAAAAGTCTTGTTTACTATTTATACAATCACTATGTGAAATTTTTATATGCTTTGGTCTTACTTTTCCACAATATTGAAAATCATATTTTGTTAGAACACTCATGTTTGAATTATTCCAGGTTAAATGTATTTAATTTGAATTTTTTTGATGTGACCAAAAAATAAATATATTTTATTAATGTGAGTAACCAAATCAATTATTGTAGTAAACATTTCCATGTACATCATCTTTTTTTTTTGAGCAACTTCCATGTACATCATCTTATACTTGAAATCGGATGTTACAGTTGTCCATTCAATTTTAACTTCCAAAAGGTTAAGACATAGCTCCACTTTCATTCTTTTTCTTTTTCCTTTTTGCTAAGAATGTTAATTTCATAAAATGAAAAGTGGAAGAATACAAGAGTTTCATTCCAAGATGAATGCTACCAAGGCAGAAAGAAATAAAAACAAGGAAGCACCATAAGACTTAGTAGCCAATAACAATGAAAAGCATATATATATGGTAGGAAAGTTGCTTAGTCCTTCTAGAAGCCAAAGAACTGAGTTACGTAACGTATGGGTCGTCGGATGCATTGGTCAATAATATTGGAAGAAGAGTCCGACAAAGAAACTTTCTTTTTTCCTTTCGGGTGTTTCTACGGAAACTACTACTATGGTCCCATGGTCCAGCTCTCTTGTTTTGGTCTTCGTTGTCCCTACTTGTTTAATTCTCAGTTTTCAGAATACCTGCACCGAGACTTTCTCTTCACACCGGCGTTATGTGTCCTCAGCTCTTGTAGCAGAGGCGTTGGCGGTTAAAGCGGCAATCACTGCAGCTGTCTCTTCACATGCCAGTAGTTTCAATGTCTTCTCTGACTCAAAGGCTCTCATTCTACTCTTGAACTCTCAGAATCAGGATGTCGTCTTGAAGGGGATTCTCCATGATATCAGAATCATGGCACTTCCTTTACATCTATCTCGTTTTTCTTTATTCCGCGTTTAGCAAACACTGTGGCTGATTCCTTGGCAAAGACAGCCTTGTACTCTCTTAATTCTCTTGTAGCAGCAACTGAGTAATCTTCTTTCTAACGAAGTTATCTGTTCGATCAAAAAAAAAAAAAACTTTTTTGTCATAAACCCAAAGATACAGTACATCATCATCATCTTAACTTGCGAACCGAGCCCATCCATTTCACCAAAGGCCAATCCTGGCTAGGAAGAAATGTACCTAATCATATTGTGCTTTTGAAGTGACATTAGATGGGCCAAGATTTTGCAAATGAGCTTTCATAATACCAGTTGTTTCTTTTTCTGTATCTTATTTCACCTCCTATTTTCTATAGTCAGGGTTCGAATGATTTAAACATATATGAACACAAATAAGAATGTAGAATCATATAGTTAAAGTTTTCTGTGAAGAAACTGTGATAAAAGATAGCTGCAATTCAGATATAAAGAGTTTTTAACATGTATATGACAACAACTCGCAATGCGTCCATAAAATATTGCAAGGTAAGAAGCAACAAAGCAATCTCACACCAAAAGAACCAAAAGGGCTACAAATAAACAACACAGTAACTTACACCATAACACATTCATGGTTCTTTTAGCAAACCAAATCTGGAATAATGGTATCCATCATCCCCGGAAGAGCCTATTGAACACAAAGGTGTGCTCGTCACTGTTTTCAGATATCTGTAGAGACGAGACAGCCTGAGCAGTAATCAAATCAGCTGATATTCCCATGTTGTCATCATCCCAAGCATCACTAGCGAATGGCGACCAGTTACTGTCTCCTAATCCACAACCTTTTGACACAAACCCAATCCCTTGAACCGCATAGCTTTCACCTCTAAACATATCCATCTTGAAACCCTTTAATTTCTTCACCAACCATTGACTCGAGATGAATCATCTTCATCAGAATCTTCACCCAGTAGGACTTGAAGAGCAGCAGCTTCAGCAATAGCAGCACCTTCTTCATCTAGCCTCTGCTGTTCTTTAAGTTTCTTCTGCTTCTTCTTCTCGAACTCGGCCCTGATGGCTGCACAA
>NW_026617480.1:0-17022 GCF_000801105.2 Raphanus sativus | reverse complement strand
TACCCCAAGGATAGTTGCAATGAGAAGGATTATTCCAGTTAACCATGCAAGCGTCAGCCTAAACGAGTATAACTTGAGCGATAATGGCTGCACTTGGAATTCCCTCTACCTCAGCCATAGACCTTGCAGATGAACGAGAAGAAGACTCAACGCTCAGCAGATTAGCTGATTCTTGATTTACTCTCTCATCAAGGACGATCACTCCAACAATTTGGCCTGCAACAAGCCCAAACATTCTTTAGCTTTCACATCCAAAAAAAGTCTTAAATTACTTTCTTTTTGAAAAAATGAGTTTATAAAAACCCACCTCTGTGAGGACGTCTCCAACATATCAAATAGCTTAGATAGTGTGGCAAGCAATACATCCATCCCTTGCTTAGCCATACCTTGCCCATACTCCTGTGCTAAAACCTGTAATTTGCCATTATATTATACACATTGACAAGCTTTTGCAAAAATGGAATAACAAGATGATATAGCATAGTCATTTTTAGTGAACGTTCTTACATTAATACCGACAAAGCGTCCAACCGTTAGTTCAGCAGGTCTCTCAATACCATGAGATAAATCCCCATGAAGGTTGACTACTCCTCTGATATTTTATATAGATCCAAAAGGTTCAATGCAAATTTCCTCTCTGCTTCCTGCTCATGGTAAACAAAAGTCAAAAGCCTTCTTCAAAAACGGAAGTTACAATATATACAAGCAGTTCATGGAAACTAAGAACATCACCTTTTCAAATGGAACTCCACATTAGCACCATCAGCCAGAGGGATACTCAGCAATCCAGTCAATGGTTCAGCAGAGTCAGTAACATACGACCCACCCAACCAAGATGCCTACGGATAAAATACAGTCACCCATTAACTAGTGAGCATATCAAACGAAAAAGGTAAGCAAAGAGTGTTATCCAATAAGAATGAAAGATAATGTAAACTTACAAACTCATTCATGTCTTTGTCAGTCACATCAGATGAGGGTTCGTTGACAGACACAACAGCAACTCCACTTCCTGAAGATTTTTTTAGAAAGCTTAACGTAATATATACAAAGCAAGAATTGGAAACTGGTCACGCTTATGAGATAGATGCTTGTGCTGTTCAAGCTATCACGGAACCTGGAAGTTCAATATCAGCATTGTAAGAATCAGAACTGATACTGCCTCTTATGGAATCGCCCAAGAAAGAATGACTAGTGTAGGCTTCCACAAGCGCATCTGCAAGTAAAGTAAAAAAAACTTAAGAAATAAATAAAAAAAAGGTTGGTTCATGTCAGAAAAGTACAGCTTTTTTCCTTTGCATGCATACCATGAGCTCCGGCGATTTCTAGCACAAAAGCAGCACGAGGCCTCTCAAACGGATTGGGCTTTAGAATCTTGTTCAGCTATATACAACAAAATCAGATGATCAAGTAACAGGATTTTTTAACAAACAAAAATAATAAAAAAAAAAAAGCGAACATTAGTAGAAGGATGAAGAAACCTTGGAGGAGCCATGGCAGTCAAAGTAGATGGAGGTGCAAAACCCAACAAGGCAGATACTGATGCAGATACCTCAGAGAGCGACATGTGAAGCGCCTGTTGTGGATTTCATTTCAAAGTAAATTTAATCAACAACTAATTTGATTCTAAGCCCCAACACTCAAAAATAATTCATTCTTAAGTAAGAAACAACACAAGAGAGAATCTTTCTTGTGATCGCCAATCAAGAGGAACCAAAAAAAAACCACAACTAATGGATCCTTATGGTATTGCTTAAACGGAATCGTGTCTCTGCCTACTACATTCGCGATCTTAAATGATATATAAATATATAACAAAGACCAAAATGATTACCTCGGCTGATGGTGGACGAAGAAATTGGTTGTTGGATCCATCAATGAAGAAAACAGAAGAGGTAGCTTCTCCCTATAAAAGAAACATGGATCCAAATTCAAAAAGAGAAATTAGATCCAAAAGTCCATCATCATACAAGCAAAAATCCGATTAGAAGAAGGAAACGAACCCTGGAATTAACGGTGAGAAGCAATGAGACGACGAATATGCAGAAAGCTTTCATCTTCACAAAAAAAAAAAACAAGAAGTCGACGTGCAGAGAGAGAGAGAGAGAGAGAGAGAGATCGGAGTTTATCTATCTATATGTATCTGGCGAGATGTTTTTAATGGTGGTAAGACACAACATGATTGTCGTTTTCAATATTTGTCCAAATATCGGTCAACTCTGGTATTTTTCGGTTTACTTTTTGTTTCCCGGTTTTTTAATTTTAATTTCTTGGTTTTACAACTTATCTGATAAGTACTATATAATTATTTGTTCTAACGATTTCTTTCCTGAATTTCGATTTCAATTCCGGATTTGGGTGGGTTATTCGGTACAATTAATATCCGTGTTCAACGGTTTAATTTGAAAATTGATCTTTTAGTTTCGGTCCCATTTTAAATCTCTTTCCTCAGCGAGTTCGAGCCCAGCACCTGACTCTATCTAGAGGTCAAATCACAAAACTGGTTTGTTTTTTAGAGGACAGTCATATATAATAATCATCTACTCTAAAGCCAACTCCGAGGTTTATCTTCTTATTAACTTCCTTGTGTGTTCTGTTTTCATGTTTCATATATCAAGTTCTTCCTGACTTTGGATTTCCGATTAGGAAGATAATACATATGTGGAAGAGAGTCAATGATGCCATTACTAGACGAGATGAAAGTAACTCAAAGTGGCCCTCTTCTGCCTCCTTGTGTGGAAGGTAATGTGGGTACTGTTGAGAAGATAGTAACCAAATAGTTCACAGCTCAAGAGTGTCGTATTAATGACACAGAGAACGCGGGAATCAAACCACTCGGGAGTATATGATCGTTATGGAATGCTCAAATGTAATATAAGAGTATCATATGGTCCAAGAAACATAAGTTAACAAGCAATGCATGGATTGTCAGAAATCACTTGAGAGAGGTTTTTGTTACACAGTAGAAGAGCCTTTACCTTCATTGAATACATAAAAGAAGGCTAGCGTTTCTATTGACTGCTGGGCTCGTAAACTAAGTGTAGTTCTGAGAATAGAGGTATCGTTGTTTTAGATAGACTCTAAATCCCCGTCATATGTCAATGTGATCTAACAAGACTAACATTCAACAACTTATGCATGCGTTAACCACTCTCAAGCAAGCATTAAGCACAAATCACACAGCGACTTCACAAACCTTATTAAGAACCATAAGTTAATGCATGCATGAGTCCATTCATTAGAGTATTACTTTTATATGATTAATGAATAGAATGAATAAAGAAACCTAAGCCCAAAGTCCTAAAACCAAGTCATCATACCACATGAAGTCCAAACTCTCATCAGAAACTCGATCGATTAGCATGCGTTAGGCCCAAACAAGAAACGTCCAACACCAGAGATCTCCAACCTCATCTGAAACATACGTGTAAACCTATCTTCTGACAAAAAAATCTAAGAAGAGAAGCGTTAAACATAAATCATGAAATCATTTAACAGATCCGAGAGTTTTCACAATAAAAAGTCCATAAAGCAAGGCTCATGAGCATCCCAACTAGTCAGCTACACATAAAAATCAAAAGAAATATGGAGATAATAGTTACTAGGAATAGTTATTGAAATAAACGCGGATGATATAAATAAGATTACATCCAATAGCACGTATAGGAAAATAAATCATGGAGATTCTAATGGTATTTATAGAAATGCTGATTGAGAGGCATGAGAATCTTGGAAGTTTATGTGTCCTTGTGTTGAGAAATGTGAAAATTTTGGAATTAATTTGTCATTGTGCTGTCAAATTTTGTCATGACAGATTAAGAAATTTGAGAAATCTTAAGTTACTTTGTCATTGAATTGTCAAATCCTATAGTTTTTGTAGTGTTAGAGTTATTATCTAATTTTTCTGAATAAGTCGTTGTGTTTTAACATGTAGTTTTGGGCATCTTACGACATTCTCAGTGAAGAGTTCTTAATAGTTCCTCAATTAGTATAAAACAATAGAAAAAAGGAAATGAAAAGAGAGAAATGCGTCTTTAACATCATGGCCCAATGGTAAGTACGGGCTCCTTCCTGCACCCAGGTTGTGAGTCGAACTCTGCTGGAAGGAACTAAGTCATGATTTCTGGACACCAACACGGATATGGACTATGCTTTTAGGGTCCATTTGCATACCCGGAGAAAGAGTCTATCCGTGGCTGCACCTCCCCTTGGAGATTAGTCTGGGTATTCCATAGGCCCGAGATACCCCCAGATTAATCAAAAAAAAAAAGAGAGAAATGCAAATATGAAAGAAAGAGGCAGGAGACGTTTCTGAAAAAAGAGACTTTCACAAAGTGTTGAAAGACTGTTTTAGTAAGTGTTTTCTACTTAATGGTTCAAACTATTTTTTGAATAATTTATGTTCAGTATTTCTTCTTATTTTCTTTGAGAAGTTTTTGAAAGTTTATCACGGCCACTGCAAATGTTCTTAGATCAAATATATGTAAATGATGGTTTTGGTGAATATATAGTGGTAATAAGGTAAATGTATAATACGTTTTCTGATCGTATGTATTGAGTGAGTTCAAAATTTAAAAATTATGAACTTACGTATGATATGATTTAATTCGTAACAGGGGCGAATCCAAAGATTATTATCAGTGGGTGCAGAGATGATAGAAATAGGTGTAAATTTACAAGATTATAGGGTAGACATCAAAGCTGTTATGAAATATACTAAATTTAAAAATTATTATGGAGCAACTGCACCCATAATCTTCTACCTAGGTTCGCCAGTGATTCGTAACACTTTTATGATATTTATTCCTGACAACATAGTCCAAAATCATTTTTGTTATCTCTTATTATGGTATTAATTATGTATTTTAATTTTTATTGTTGATATGTCTTTTAAATATATGTTATATTGCATTTTAGGGTTTCATCAATTGGACTTTCAATTAGTTGGAGAAAAAGACACATTTTTTTGTGCATGTAATAAAACATGTTAAATTTGTATGATCACTATATGTGAAAAAATCACCATTAAATATTAAATAGTAAAGAAAAAAAAAATTCATCTATTTTTAAAATTGAAATATTTTCACATTTATCATATTTAAAATAAGGAAAATATATAATTTAAAAGACAAATGGAGGTAGTGTTCTTGACATATGATTGTTATTTTCTTTTTCTTTTTGTAAAACTACATTCTCTTTTATTAACTGGTGAACTTATTTTTTATTTTTGTAAAAGACTAAGTAGATTTTCAAATTCTTGGACAAAAAAGATTATTATTTCTTTTCATTTTTCTAAAACTACAGTTTTTCTTCTCTAAAACTACAGTTTCTTATTATATAACCGATAAACTAAGTGTCATCGTTTACTGAATAAAATTATTGTGTATTTTTAACCCACAAAGAAAAATCTTGTATTTAAAAAAAAAAATCAATCAGTTATCAATTTATCATCACCATAAGTTGATGTAGGACTGTATTTACCCAAAAACCGAAAAACCAAAAAAAAAATTGACATCAAAACCAAACTGAAATTCAAAAATATTTAAAAAAAATCTGAAAACCGAACCCAAACCCAAAATTCTGAAAGATGATTATATATTTTAAAATATTAAGTTATTAACTATATTTGGTTTAGAAATAACAGAATACTTATAACTACAATCTAACGGAATATTTATATTTAAAATATCTAATAGTAGAATTATTCAAATAACATTATATTTTATTTGAAATCAAATATCCGATATTATAGTCAAATATTTCAAACTACCAAATATTTTATCCCAAAATTATATAAAACTGGAACCAAACAAAACCGAACCTAGTTCTATAATATATGAGTGATTCTTATATATCTATCCAAAAGAACCAAAAAAATCAAAACCGAACTGAATCTTATAATATCTGAGTGGTTCACATATATATATCCAAAAGAACCAAAAAAAATCCAAAAACTGAATGCCTTAAGCTACGAATCATCGTTGATTTTGAATCCGAAAAAAAATTTCTAAAAATAATCTTGAAAAAAACTTCTCACTGATGCAATTTTACGCATACAAACGACATGAATCAGTTTAATTGTACAGTAAAAAATAGTAGATTGTTTTCAGAAAGTTGTATCTGAACCACACGTTAGTAGTTAGGTGGTACATGACGTCTTGCAATGACTCTAAAAGAAATGGATTTGAATCAGTTATCCTCAAATTATCCTAAAGTGTGGTCAAGCGACATGATATCTAATTTGGATTACGAACAACTAAGTTTGATTGGCGCCAGTAATCAGATACCGAAAATTAGTCGGTTGGATTTCGATCCGCAAGATATCCCGGGTGAAAAAAAAAGAATGTCGTATCTGGTGATAAATTTCGAGTAAACAATGACAAACGACTAGCTAATCAAGCTAGCCAAGTTCCACATTTCAATTAGTTTGGTTGGTAATCTTCGTAACCAATTGAATTGTGATATATAAATTTAACATTCACATATCTCCTATACTAAATAAAAGACTTTTGGCTTCATTTGAATAAAACCGACTTTTCTATAGAAAAATGACAGAACTTGTCACTGCAGCGTGGTGCCACACTGCTACCGTCGCCCACTTCCGCCATCTATAATGGTCCTTCAGTTGTTTTACTATTTTTTTGTTCAACTCAGTTGTTTTACTCATGAAGCAAGATTTTGTCATTCATCCACATGTTCAGTGTCTCGTTATGTTCAAGTGTTAATTGGGTCAGTTCAGACCCAAAAACATATATGACTACTTGGTGGTTTAGGTATGGGCCCAATACCAATGTTCTAGTTGTTGTACCTATTAATTATTATTATGTTCTAATTCTTAATACCAACATAAATTAGATATTGATCTATCCCACCATAGGCTAATAGCACTGATCGCCCAACATAGCTCCAGTAAATAATTTGTAAATTTTGGTAGATATGGAAACATTTATACTAGTTCTACAAAATATTTTCTTGTATAAATAAAACCGAAATTATCCTTAAAATAAAAAAGTAGCATTGCATCCTCGTGAATATGCAATAAATTAAAAGGAGCTTAATTATACATTTTAAAACTCCAAAGAACGTCAGAAATGCATGCTTTTTGGAGATGCTACGTACCCAGCTGATCCTAAGATTACCGTGACTCCTGTCACAATCAAGCCTCAACTTTCTTCCTCCATTGTTATTTTATTTTGTGTTTATCTTTATATTATCTATCAACTCATCAAATCTGTTCAGAAAAAAAAAACTGATTACCACATTATCTAATTTGATTATAAAATAACTAAGATATTTTATATGATTATGTCTAAGATATTTTATATGATTTATAAACTCTAACAAATGTACATTTATATGAATTCAAACTCTCTTAAATTTTGACAAAAAGCTCTCTTAAGTGATTTATTAACTCTTATAGATGAATTTTGTAAACCCTTATAAATTATTAATTTTTATATTTTATATAGAATATATTTTCATTAAGTTAAGTGTAATAGTATTTTTATTTAATCTTATAAATAATTTATAAACCCTGAAATAATGTTAGCTTTATGATAATTAATAAAATGGTTAATAATTTTGTAAAATATATAATGATTTAAAAAGCTTTTATAATTTTTTTAAACTATTAAGTTACTAAGTTCTCTGTAAAACAATTTTTATACTCTTACAAAAAATTATACACTCTCGTAATAATATTAGTTTTCTTATGTTTTAAGATTATTTAAAAAAAAATATGACTTTAGATATATGTTATTTTATTTTATTTTATTTTATTGTTCATCTTAATTATTCAATACCTCAGTTAACTAAATCATATCTCAGTTCTTATATTTTTTGTATTATTATTATATATTTTATGCTAGATCTTGATTCGTGCACCTTGCGGGTATTTATTTTTATCTTTTATATAAGTAAATATTATTTAAATGTTTGTTGATTTATATTTTAAATATTTATCATATTTTCAATTTTGTACAAACACAACTGTTAAATAATTTATGTGCTGTAAAAAATAGTGACTCGTACCCGCTACTAAACTTTTGACAAATTAATATTGATCTATTGATATGTTTGAATAATATTTTTTTTTAACATGAAATTGTATTCTAGATGTAATAAGAATTTAAATATTTTGATCAGATATGGACCATATAATAAGATTTAGTATGTTAGAAAAAGAATATTTGGTTATAAACATTAAACTTTTTTTACAAGTAATTCAAAAATATTTAAATTTCAGTATTAAATTTTTTGGTTGAAATTATTAATTGTAACCGAAATGGTTAACATATATTTTAGATTTTTTTAATATATATAATTTTAGGTGAGATTTAATTATATTAAAAATAATATTCAGTTACAAATATTTCCTATTATTCTATAAGTAGTTTAAATATATTTAAATTTAGCATATATAGATTTTATTGTTCAAAATAATTAATGGTGAGTTAAACATATATTTTAGGAATATTAATAATATTTTTAATATCGATTTAAAATTGAATTTTGTTCAAAATAATTAATGGTAACATTATCCAATTTTAGTATTGTTAAAATTGTTTTAAATTTTAATATTCCTAAAAATTAACTATTTTTAAGAAATATATTAAGCACGAAAATTAAGCTAAATATGATTTAGAAAATAGTTTAATAAATAGAAAAGGACAATAATTACTTAAAGATAGGTTAATTTAATTATTTCAATGGACGTACCATTGAATATGGGTATTTTTGTTTTAATAGTATAGATATACACAAGAAAATAATGGTAATTGATATAAAACATAGAAAAAATCACTATATCTGACTTGTATGAAAATTTTTGTTTGTTTTAGTATTGTTTATGTATTCCAGAAAACATAGTTTTACTAGATGATACCAGATACCTTTGAATAAAAGCTTATAAAAATTTTATATTTATAAAGATATACTGATAAAAAAAAATTCTCCCATTTCATATCCAAATTAGATATTATAAGTATATTAATTTAGTACTAAGTAGCTGAGAAACCTTTCTATATTAATGTAAACGTCGGTTATTAGACCAAATATATGTACAATTTATAAAGAAGCAAAGAGTGACTAACGGTGGATTAACCCAAAAAATATTTGTTGTTATTACACCAACCATACGTTTTATGTATGGGAATAATATTTTTTTTGGTTGTATATTATACATTAAATTAAAAGAAAAAAGTGAAAGTAACAAAGAAAAAAGGGAGGAAAGGTGACAGAAAAGTCGTCATTAAAAATAAAAGGAAATAAAAGAGAATATAAGACTTTTTGTTTATAACATTTTATTTAAACATTTTACAACTGTTATAAAGCAAAAAAGTGATGCATAGTTAAAATATGTCGGTAATGATTGTTCATTGTACAAATATGTAACCGTTTATCTTTTTTTTTGGTAAAAATATATAACTGTTTATCTATTATCGTATTTATAACAATTTACATATTTTATATAAATTATATGTTAATTGTATATTTTCTGTTCATAAAATTAAGTAAAAATTATTTTGAGTTTGTTTGATTATAATTCAAATCTACATCTAAAAGTTTATATACATAAAAAGTGCCCCACATGTTATGTAGGCAGTGAAAACGTTTACATGATTTCAAACAATATACACTTTGAATTATTTTTAAGATAAAAATAAAATATAAAATTACCACAGAAACACAATATGATGAGAATATTGTTTTGCAGCTTACATCATAGTATAAATTTTTAAACATACATAAATATATCTAACTTCTTGGTTTTCTGAGAATAAGTTATTTCTGGTTTTAAATGTATGATAAACATACATTGATATATTACTAATTTGAGCATCTGTAATTTTAATACTGAAAGGCCATATTGAGTATACAATAAAGAAAGTTCAAGAAAGGAAAATATAAGAGGGCTTATTGGATGGACAAGACTTAGGTTCACCTCTTGTGTTGAACCTTTAAATTCACCACTACCCTTAAAACCAATCAAAATACTATGTAAATAATTAAATAAAAATATCAAATTGTTAAAAAAATAGTTAAAAAGAAAAATAAAATCCTTTAAATTTACCACTCCTTAAACCAATCAAAATACTATGTAAATAAAAATAAAAATATCAAATTGTTTAAAAATAGTTAAAAGAAAAATAGAATCAATTTTAGTGATGCTAACTAAACCCAAATATATAAACCTAAACCCAAATATATACCATAAACCCAAATTTATTACCCTAAACCCAAATTTTATACTCATAAACTCAAATTCTGAACCTTAAACTCAAATTCTGAACCTTAAACCCAAACCACAAACCTTAAATCCAAACCATATACTCTAAATCAATCATATATCCTATACCGTAAACCCAAATCATATATCTTAAACTCAAACTGTATACCTTAAACCTAAATTCTAGATCTTAAACCCAAATCCTAAACTTAAGGATTTGAATTTTGGATTTACGATTTGGGTTTAGGGTATATGGTTTGGTTTAGGATATTAAAATATTTTGAAAATAAATTATGAAATTTATTTCTACTAAATATATTTTGATAATTTATTATTTGATCAAATATACAAAAATATATAACATTAAAAGTGATTTTCAAATAATGAATTTATTCTTTTTGAAATTTTTTGATTTCCTTCCTTTTAAAGTGAAATAAAATAAAAATAAAAGTTCCAGATACCATCTTAGGAGTTGGATTTTTTATCTTTAAATTATAAATATATCTTTCAAAATCAAAAAAAAATCTTATTTGATGAATTATATTGAAAAAATCTTTATTTTCTAATAAAGTTGAACTTTGTAGTGTCTATACAAATGACAAATTAATAAGATTGGATTTCAAATAATATTTATAAACGATAAAAACAATAAGAGGGTATTCGAAGAAAAAAAACTTAAATCTTTTCAAATACCTGATTCAATAAATTCCCTTTACAGAAACAAAAGTATATTGCAAATATATAATACCTGGTAAGTTCTTCTCATTTTTCAAGTTATAAGGATTTATAGAACGAAAACAATATTTTTATCAAATGTGGGATAAATAATAAGTTACAAAAAAAAAGAATCTTCATTTCTATTATTTTGTTTTTTCATTCATAATGTTTTAAAGGTTACCAATTTTTCCTACGCACGTG
Organism: Raphanus sativus; assembly: GCF_000801105.2. Taxonomy (NCBI): domain Eukaryota; kingdom Viridiplantae; phylum Streptophyta; class Magnoliopsida; order Brassicales; family Brassicaceae; genus Raphanus; species Raphanus sativus. The sequence goes on along the minus strand of NW_026617480.1, from coordinate 5,876 downwards.
GCTTAACTATATGATGGAAGTGTAATGGCATCCAAGAAAAACAAAATTGTAGTGATTAAAATACTATTTGAACCATCTTCTTACGTTTTATACAACCTTGTCCTTATTAAAATTCACATGTCTGACGACAGAAAATAAAATAAACAAAATTCACATGTCGCCACAAACACACACACACAATAATAGCATAGGTCATTTTCGCGAAAATGGAAAAGAAAAAATAATATTCTGGACAACAAATAACATAAGTAATTCAATCTGAACTGATATAAATAAAAAGAGGAGACGCGTATAGAGATTTGATTAAGTTCACGAAAAAGCGGTAGAAAAGAAGAGCGGTTTGGCTTGCTTGTGAACTCTGGAACTTATCACAACTCTTTAATGGTTCCAAAGATAGAGAGGTGATGCATGTGTGTTTCACATTACTCCTTTTTCTTTATTCTGTGGCTCCAGTCATTTTTACGTTTACGAAAAATAAGAGAAATAAATATATAGATAGTATTTATTACACAACAATATATGATTTTGAATATTCAATAATTTGTCATTTGACTCAATCTCATTTTCGGTAATTAGTTGAACTTGATCCCAATTTTGAAATTTGCTTTGATAGAAAATATGTTTGAATAGGTCTCCAGATTTAGAAATAATCACACGAAAGGCCAGTAAAAATTCATAAGCATATTTATTTTAGTTTTTAGAACTGAAATTAAAAAATATATATGAAATAACTGATTATTTTGTAACCATACGAGAGTTTTTAATAGTGGTAATTTTAATTTCTTAACACATAACAAGAAAAGCCAAGATCCAGATTTTGTTATTGGTTAATGTACTTAGTTAATTAATAAACAGGTTAGATTAAAAATAGGTTTGTTTTTGGTAAAAAAAAGGTTAGTTTATTTTTGAAAAAGGCTTAAAAAAGGTTGGTTAGGGGGAAATAATGTAATATGATATGCTTTATTAAGAACGATGATTTACCTTATGCTATAATATTACTTAGGACTACCGCATATGTACATTGTTCGGTTTTCTAAGGTTACTAATTAAGAAAAAAACTTATCGCATCTTTGAAGATACAGGACAACGATAGTACAGATTATGTATCTAACTGAGTGAACTAAATTATTTTCAAATGATGATTTGTTGAAGATCCACCCTCTATTAAATATGCATTAATGATTCTTAAGTTTCTCTTATAAAACAAATCAATGAGAATACACGTACATTAATATAGGATTTTAATACCTCTTGCTATACCATTTGTACGCATATGTAGGTCCACTCTCTTTGTATTATGTATATATATGCGTGTGTATATATATGAGAGCTTGGTAGGGGTTGCTCAACCGTGACGTCTCAATACACATATTTCTTGTCCATCTTCTGCTACTTTTGCATGTCTTCTATATACACCTCTCGTAAACCCTAGTAAATCATACAAGGTAATTCTTTTATTTCATCATTCACTTGTTTCTCATAACTCAGCTTGATAAAATTCTATGTATAAGACATATATGCATACGCATATGGTGGATGTATCATGCCTAGGTTTTTATGTACGTCTGATCCAATTCCAAAACAACTATGGAGACATACATGTATATGCATAACTACGTGGGGTTTTTGTTTCACATATATGTTTTCAACTGACTGCGACGCTCATGGATTGTTGTTTTATACCAGGCCAAGGAGCTTTGTGATCAAGTACGAAGCAATGGATAAAGATTACTCGGTATGTACGTTTTCTCCATATCTTACTAATTTATTTCTTCGCCTATATATATGTCTATATATGTAAACAATACGGGTTTTTTCAGGCACCGAACTTTTTAGGTGAGTCCTCAGGCGGTAACGACGATAACAACTCCGGTATGATAGACTATATGTTCAACAGAAACCTTCAGCAACAAAAGCAATCGATGCCGCAGCAGCATCAACTGTCCCCTTCAGGCTTTGGAGCAACACCTGCTTTTGATAAAATGAGCTTCGCAGACGTGATGCAGTTTGCGGACTTTGGTCCGAAACTGGCGTTGAACCAGACCGGAAACCAAGAAAATCAAGAAACGGGGATGGACCCGGTATATTTTTTGAAGTTTCCAGTCTTGAATGATAAGATAGAGGACCATAACCAAACCCATAATCTCATGTCTCAAGAAGGAGGTGAGTGCGAAGGAAACATAGGCAACGTGTTTCTTGAAGAAAAGGAGAATCAAGACGTGGAAAACGATAACAACTCGGTGCAACTCCGTTTTATTGGAGGAGAAGAAGAAGAAGAGAGAGAGAACAAAAATGATACGACAAAGGAGGTGAAGAGCAAGAGGAAGAGAGCAAGAACAAGCAAAACCAGTGAAGAAGTAGAAAGCCAACGTATGACTCATATCGCAGTCGAGAGGAACCGTAGAAAGCAAATGAACGAGCATCTTCGTGTTCTCAGGTCTCTTATGCCTGGATCCTACGTTCAAAGGGTATGATTAGGATATACTTCTTTTATATATATGTGACTATATTCATATGTGTGTGTATATATATAATATAATTAGGACTGTCCGTGAGCAGTTTTTTTTACTATGCATGTATTCAACAGGGAGATCAAGCGTCGATCATAGGTGGAGCAATAGAGTTTGTGAGAGAGCTGGAGCAACTCCTACAATGCCTGGAGTCACAAAAGCGTCGGAGAATCCTCGGAGAAACCGGTAATAGGCAAATTGGGGACATGACCACGACAATGACTTCTTCTTCACCAATAACTTCGGTTGTTAACCCGCTAACTAGTACCGGAAATGTAACTGAACTAGAGGGTGGAGGAGGAGGGCTCCAGGAAGAAACAGCGGAGAACAAGTCGTGCTTGGCTGATGTGGAGGTGAAGCTGCTAGGGTTTGACGCTATGATCAAGATACTTTCAAGAAGAAGACCAGGACAACTGATTAAGACTATTGCTGCTTTGGAGGATCTTCATCTCTCTATCCTTCACACTAACATCACTACCATGGAACAAACTGTCCTCTATTCCTTCAATGTCAAGGCAAGTTTTACTTTCTTACTTCATCATTATAGGAGTTTTATATATAAGTACATAGTACATATCAAATTTTTTACCCATATGTTTGGACTGCTTTAATATAAATGTTAATTTTTTAGTAAGCTATGGGAAAAAAGTAATAGTCTAGTGACTAGCTAGTGCAGTTTCTATCATTGGGTGGATGATTGCTTAGTGGCGATTACATGGATAATGGGTTTACTAAATAGGCAATAGCCATGTATATATATAAAACTCAATTACAATTAGATAATATATATAAATTACATATAGCTTTGTCATTATAAGCATATGCATTATTTAAATGTATGGTATAATTCCAAATTTTATTAAATAAAAACCAGGGCAGTACAAAGTTAAAAGGAAAAAGGTTTACAGCAACACCTAGTTACAGGTTTGGTTTCCCTCTACACAGAAAAGAGAAAATCATAAAGGATAGTTACAAAGAAGATACATATGTATTACGAATTGATATTGTTATAGTATCTAGCAACCGCAAAAAGATAACATCAGGTAGGTATAACACACGTGCAGATTACAAGTGAGACGAGGTTTACTGCAGAAGACATTGCAAGTTCCATCCAAGAGATATTTAGTTTTATTCACGCAAATACCACCATGTAATAATTTTTATATTTCTCCTGTCATTTCTGTTAAAGGTACTTTTCATAAGTTTATGTTGGTGGCTTATAAAAAAAGTCTATGTTTGTTCCATTTTAGATCTTACATGTCCTTTTGTTTTGTTTATTTTTACCTTTAGATGCAATTATTTTTTTCGTTTGCTATGGTACATCTAATCATCAAGGCATCATTAACATATCTAATATATCCTGACATAAAAATTCAGTTATTTTAAAGTGCTAAAGGTTGGAAAAAATCTTAGCTACCTATAAATGCATGAATGATATGATGGCATGTGAAAAACAATTATCATTTTCAATAATAAATAAGATAATATTTCTCAAATTCGGCTGATACAGATGATTTCAATTAACTTTTCCTAAGTCACAAAAATTACAATAGCTTTTTGTCAACAATTAAAAGGTTATTCTGTACCCAAATTTGTATGGTTTTACATATCACTAGAACTTTAAGATATTTTTCCAAAAATAATATACGATTTATATAGTTGTTTGCTATTTTCCTAATTTTTTAATACTCATTTAAAAATTCAGGTTCTGGTTTCTGTACTTTTAAGTTTAACTAGTTTTATAAAAATTAACTAGGTGATTCTCCCGTGATCATGTACGGATATAAATATTTATAAAATAATATATTGTAATAATTTATTAATAGTTTAATTTTAATTTTAATTATTTTATAATTTTTATAAATAATATATATTATATAGACATGCGATTTTGCATATGTAATATATGATTAGTTTGATTATCACTTTAGTATATTAGATAACATCAAATTTTTTTGAATTCAACCATGATTTTTTGTTCTAAATAGATTAAAGTTTTGAATAATTTGTGATTTTCATTTAGATTGGTTTTCTCTTAGATATGTAAATATATTTTAATAGTAGTATTATATATATTATTTTGAAAATCAAATAGAAAAAAATAAATGTAACTGTTGATCGATTCATAATTCATTTATGCCGTTTCCTTGTATTAACAATGTGAATAATTTGTGTTCGAGATTAATTTACAGGTGTTTATGTGGAATGAGCTTCAGTGTAATGGGTTCAGAGAGCAGGTTCGTGGAGATAATACAATCAGAGATTAATGACGATGAAATATGCGACAAGACAAGAGGAGGTGACTTTTTTGTGCGACAAGAGGAGGTGACTTTCTCGTTTCTTATGACGTTTTAGTCAGTATAAACACGAGACTGGATGGAGAGAAAAAGTATCATAAGGACAAAGCTTTATTGGCTAAAAGGGTATCCAATGAATTTGATTATATGGTAGCTGCTTAGGAACGAAAGATAAAGATTGAAATTGGTCTCTGAAACTTAACATCCCTCCCGTCAAATGTTCAAGAATGGTTTCTGTAGAATTACATGATGTCCAGATCAGTATATACATCTTTCGTCTGGTGATCCGTACTATATACGTCCTTTTGTGTTGTCAAACTTATCATTACTCTGACAAAACTCTCCGGTGCATGCATGCTATCATTAGAGTTGGCAAACCCGTTAAATATTTTGCAATGACTAATGTTACGTTGCATGGTATTTTCGTGAATCACACTTCTTCCAACTAGATTCGGTACGGGTGCAGTGGATCTTTCATAAACTCGTGGTCGAATTCGGTCCAACAATTTTTAACCCTAAAAATTGTTTCTGACCTTGTTGTTATCTTCTTGTCCAAGAAAGACTATGTTTGAATGATTTTGGGGCTACTAAATTGCAACCATCTTGACGATGAATGACAGTGTTTCAAACTTCGTACTGTACATAATAAGTTGCGTAATTAAGAAGATAGAGACGAACAAAGAGTTCCGCACTAAGCCTTTTTCAATAAACAAAGGTTTCCAAATGACTGTTGAAAAAAGGTTACCACATGACTGTTATCAGGGCCGCTCTGTAGTTGAAGAAAAAGGCCAACGGGCTCCTTTTTGAAAAATAATTAAGGGCCCATTTTATAAAGTATATTTGTTTTAAAAACTATCTAATCTATTTCTTTTTTCATTTTAAGTTTTGGACTGCTTCATTTTTATTAGTCTTATTATATATTTGCCATATCAAATAAATATTATAGACACTACATTTTCAATTTATATCGGTTCACGTATATTAAACCAATGAACTTAACTCTACTCTAGTTTAAACAAAAACATCACAAAATGTATTGAATTAAGGTCTATTACAAATAGACCAACTT